>NC_083418.1:10426423-10726423 GCF_020745735.1 Hemiscyllium ocellatum | reverse complement strand
ATAATCCCAAACTGAACTAGTCCTACCTGCCTGCTCCCAGCCCATATCCCTCCAAACCTTCCTATTCCTGCACTTATTCAAATGTCTTTTAAAAGTTGTAATTATACCCACATTTCCTCACATGAACTACCCTCTGTGGAAAACACCTGCCCCTCATGTCTTTTTGAAATCCCCCATCCTAAGGAACAGATAACTACTATTAGCTCTATCTATACCCCTCATTATAAATTTCCATCAGGTTGCTTTTTAATCTCCTATGGTCCAGTGAAAAAAGTACCAGCCTATCCAGCCTTTCTTTATAACTCAAACCTTCCATACCCAGCAACATTCTGGTAAATCTCTTCTTAACCCTCTCCAGCTTAATAATATCCTTCCTCTAACTGGATGGCCAGAACTGAACACAGTCATTAAGTATGGTGCTGGAAAAGCACAGCTGGTCAGGCAGAATCCAAAGATCAGAAGAGTTGACGTTTTGAGCATGAACTGTTCATTAGGAGTGGGGAAGGGGGTGTGTAAGGGGGGGCAGGGAGATAATTAGGAGGGGGGAATGGAGCTGGTGGGAGGTACCTGGGAATGCAAAAGGTAGATGAAGGTGGGGATGATGGTGATAGGTCAGAGAGGAAGGTAGAGCAGATAGGAGGGAAGGGAGATGGACAGGTAGGGTAGTTCAAGAGGGCAGTGCTGAGGTGGGAATGTTGGACCTGGGCTATGGTGGAGGCAGGGGAAATGAAGAAACTAGTGAAATCCACATGGATCCTGTGCGGTTGGAGGGTCTCAAGGCAGAAGATGAGATGTTCTTCCTCTAGGCTTCGGATGGCAAGAATCTGGCAATGGAAGAGGTCAAGGATTTGCATGTCCTTGGCAGAGTGCGAGGGGGAATGCAAGCCCTTTGGCAACCTCCACTGCTAACCTCTATCCACCTGATGCCTGGAGGAAGAACGCCTTATCTTCTGCCTTGGAAACTTAAACCACATGGGATCAATGTTGATCTCGCCAGTTTCCTCCTTTCCCCTGCTCCCACCTTATCCTAGATCCAACCCTCCAGCCCTCTTGAACTGTCCATCTCCCTTCCCACCTATCTGCTCCACTCCTCTCTGGCCTATCACCATCACCCTGCCTTCATCTACCTATCGAGTTCCCAGCTACCTCCCGCCAGGTCTCTTGTCTACCTGCCCCCCAATTGCTGATGAAGAGCGGATGTTCGAAACGTTGACTTTCATGCTTCTCAAATGCTGCCTGACCGCTTGTGTCTTTCCAGCACCACACGTCTTGACTCTGATCTCCAGTATCTGTGGTCTCACTTTCTCCCAGAACTGGACACAGTATTCCAATGTCCTGTACAACCTCAACATGATTCCGCAACTCTCACTCAAAGGACGAGGCAATGAAGCATGTCAAACGCCTTTTTAACCACCCTGTCAATTTGTGACGTAAACCTCTTGGTGTCATCTGTTTTACAACTCTACCCAAGGCCCTACTATTAATTATATAAGCCCTGATGAAGGGCTCATACCCAACCGTTGACTCTCCTGCTCCTTGGATGCTGCCTGACCTGTTTTTTTTTTGAGCACCACACTTTTCATCTAAGCCCTACCCTTGTAGGTTATGTCAAAATACAATGTCTTGCATTTATCCAGATTGAACTCCACTTTACTAATCAAGTCAGCGCTCATCTCTCATGCAGTATAAATGTTATTTTTCCTTTATGTTGGTATTTCCAGTGAATTGTCCTTATGAATGCAACACAAACATTTTTACTAAGTGTCATTTTTCATCAATAAAATGAAAACTTTCAAGTTTATACACCAAATGACAACTATTGATGACTCTGAGAATTCCACTGAATTGTAGATGTGTTCATTATAACTACTAGCACTGTAAAACTGTTCTGGACTCATCTTATGATGGTATCCCACCATGACAAATAATCAGTTACACCAAAGTTAATGATTCACAGGCAGGTTAAGGAACTTCAGTTTCACCAGTCAATCATTTTCGAAAGTTGTCACTTCCTTGCCTTTCCAACTTACAAGAACAAAATGCAGATGCCTTTCTCTAGAAGGAAGTGAGTCTTGCTAAAATTCAGTGCTACAAGAGCTGCCAGTATGCATTGTCTTATCCCAGTGACTATTTGATACAAAGCATGTTGATTTTGATCTCACGTATAGAGGGAATATATTCAGCATAATGTCTGGGTCAACACTTTGCCAGGGACAGACCAAAACTAATACCACTGTCTTAATTTCTCCTGTTGTCGTGTTCCTTCTACATGTTCAAATATTAACAGTTTTCCTTCTCATATAATGTTAGACGTATTCCATGGATAAGGTATTCTACATTGTAACATCCCTCTTTCCCAGCATTGTGTTCCTGCACTCCCCAAGCCAATCAGTCAAACATATACTTTCACTTTTGTCAACTTAAATTTATTTTCATCTTAATTTCAGAACATGAAGCCCCCAGTGCACCATAAATTGAACTGTCCAGAGCAGATTTACAGTGTAGGTAGTTGCAATGAACAGTCTATCAAATGAATTATCTCAGTAATCAGGATGTTTGTGATTGGTATGTGAACTGAAAGCTTTCATTTGCTGGTCAGGCATGATCAGTAGTTGGGAACCTGGCTAGCTTTGTTCATAGATTTTGATTTAAATTGTCACTCTGCAAGTTCCAGCAGATGCTGGAGGTGGAACCTGGCATCTTTCAGATCTGAAATTCTGATCTATCAGTCGGTTTTTATACTGGTACTTTGAACAATACAAATGGAGCATGATGAGATCAGTATTTTCATAAGTAGCTCACTTGGGTCATTTTTGACTATTCCATAGTGCTGCTTGGTTTTTCTCTGTATTTCTTTTGATATCTTTCCATTTTGTTGCACTTGATTGCCTACTGATTTATTTGGTCTTAGTGTTGTTGGACTGAGCTGCGAAGCTAGCAATTCTTGCTGGTGACATTGTTTATCTTGTGGTATTTATAATCTAAGATGTGAGTCAAATACAAGCAGCTGTTGAAATGTTACAGAGTAAATTACAATGCCTTTTGTTTTCACCAAAGTGATTCTCCTGGAATTGTAGTGACATCTTTAACAAGCAGCCTTCAAAACCCAAGAGGAAGCAACAGAGATAAATCAAATGTTAGAATTTCAAAATATGTTCTATAACCCCTCTATTTGCAATATTTACATGAATTTGAAATACATTGCCTCCAAACCCAGTGATGGGTTCCAATCTCTTTAGTACATGACCATTTCTCCTCATGGGTGCATAGTTGATGCATCGTGATATGCAATTTGATATTTCACAAAAGAAACCTGTCTTAACCTACAAGTATTTGCATGAAGATCAGTGAGGTGCTACAGGGAGGTTAGGTGGCTGCCTTGAATAAGTGAAGTATTCTGTTTGACTAAGTGGAGTATTCTGTTATGTGTTTACTGCTCAATCAACCCCGCTGAAATAAATTATCTGGTCATTATCTAATTGTTTGTGGGATCTTGTCGATGTGAAATTGACTGTTTTTCCTGCATTAAAACAGTAATTATTTTTCACAAATACTTCTGCTTTGGCATGTCCTAAGTCTAGACAAGTACAAATCTTTCTTTGTCTTTTGAAAACAAATTGCGCCCACTTCCGGCAGCAAATGAGCTTCTAATTCTCTTTGCACCTGAAATTTTGTCATTCTCCTCTCAGGAACCTTTTGAGATCAAGAATGGACATGTCTGTCTAGATAAAGCAATTAAACACCTTAAAAATGGAAAACTCATTCCCTCTGCTAGCACTCGCCGTAATGGTTCTTGTGTCCAGCTTAGTAATGGCCACTGCCGTAACTCCACTCTGCAGCTCAAGGTTTCAACTCAGCCGGTTCAAGTCATTAAGGTAAGAGGTCACTGTTGTTTGTCGCAATTGATCCCTCCATGAATCTGTTTTTAATTTTGAAAATTTGACCTTGACCGTTGTTTTATAGATTAGTGGGTACCTGAACCTTATTGCCAATGGTATTGATAACTTCACACATGGTCTAGCAGTGGCTGGGAGCTTCCTCGTCAGCAGAAAGGTAAGGAATACAGAAGGAAATAACTTGCAAAGAGAATGGTGAGATGCAAATCTTTGTATCGATAACAAATTGTGTTTGTATAGTGTCTTTAATGTAGTACCATGTCCCAAGGTATTCACAGGGTCGTATCAAACAAAAAAGTGGTGATGAGCCAAGTAAATTATTGGCAGATATTTTAGAGTGGGTCTTAAAAAAGGAAAGATGTATGGCAGAGTTTAGGGAGGGAATTTGGTAGTCCAGGGCCTCGCAGATGAAAGTACACTTTCCAGTTGTCATTGCCAATTAACATTGACTATGTTAAAGGTGGAGAGTGCCAATATTTGAGGATCGTGTGGCTAGAGGAAGCTACAGAGGTAAACCTGGACAGTGTAGGGAGCATTGTTATCAAGTGCTTTACAAACACAGATGAGAGGTTTACATTCAAAGGGCTATTTAATCCTGAGCCAATGGGTGAATTGGACAATTGGTTTCTGCTTGTTAGAACTGCCACAATCTGGCGGTGAATCAATATACTTGGTGTGTGGCCACAGAACTTTAGGAATTGCCCGAATAACTCATGGGCCCCTGAGCACACACTGCCCCTAAGTTAATCATTAATATTGATCTGATTAAAAAAAAAATCAACAAAGTTGCACTTCATCTCTTTAGAAATTCTTGTTCAGAGGGAGGCAAGTCATTATGGGTTGAAATTCATTTCAAAATCATTGGTGATTTTATATGGGCATGGGTGTGATAGAATGGTATATCCAGCTGTGAGTTAGAGATTGAAATCTAATCAAAGTGTTTGTTGGGTTTTATGCTAAATGTTCGATACCTGAGACTGAAGTTAGTTTATGGGCTAGAATTTTAATCAGTGACAGCCAGGACTGTGAAACAGCTCTTTTGCATCCTGATCATTGCTAGGTGTGCATTTGTTTGTCAGTTGTAAATATCACAGGTAATGTCCATTTGTAACCCCTTCTGTAAAACTCCTGGTGATTTAACTCCCAGTGTGAATTATGCAGCCAGTTTTACCTCTATACCTGCTAGTTTTGAGTAGCATATTAACTTGAAAAGAAGATCGATTAGTTAACACGAGTATAGAATAGGCTTGAATGAAACTTTATTCAGGTAGGCAACATGTAACGAGTGGTGTACCACAGGGACCTCAACTGTCCAAAGCTGATATAAATGACTTGGATAATGAGATTGAAGGTAAGTTGCCAAATTTGCTGATGCCACAAAGATGGGAAGGGGAAGGTAAGTTGTGATGAGGATATAAGGACTCTGCAGATGGATATTGATAGAGGGCAGAGATGTGACAAATGGAGTGTAACTTGGGAAAATGTGAAATTTTCTTTGGCAAGCAGAATTAGAAAGAAGTGTATTTTATAAATAGTATATTGAATGGGCAGAGATGTGACAAATGGAGTGTAACTTGGGAAAATGTGAAATTTTCTTTGGCAAGCAGAATTAGAAAGAAGTGTATTTTATAAATAGTAAGAGCTTGTAGAGCCTGAGATGCAGAGAGGCACATGTCCTCATGCATGAACGATAAAAGATTGATATGCTGTTACAGAAATTGATTAGGAAAGCTAATTGAATGTTATTACTAAGTGCAAGAAGATTTGAATGCAAAAGAAAGGTTATGCTTCAATTGTACAAGGCAATGTCGAGGCAACACCTAGAGTACTATGTATAGTATTGGTCACTTTATTTAATGAAGGAAGTAAATGTGTGAGAAGCAGTTCAGAGAAGGTTTACAACATTAATCTCTGGAATTAAACAGTTGTTTTATATGGAACGGTTGGATGAGCTCAGCTTGTAACTTTGGAAATGTGGAAGAAGAGACTTGATTAAAACGTATCCGCTCCTGAGGGGTGGATGTGGAGACAATATGTCCTGTTATGAGATAACCTTACAGTAGGGGTCGCATTTTAACATAAGGGTCACCCATTTAACACAGATGAGGTCATTTTTTTTTTCTCTGGGCTTTGAGTGTGTTTAGAACTTTCTTTCTGAGTAGGTGTTAGAAGCAGAGACCTTTAAATATTTTTAAGGCAAAGTTGGATGGATTTTTTGTTAAGCAACAGGATAAAAGGTTATTGGATAAGCAGGAATATGGATTTGAGGTTGCAGTCATATTAGCCATGATCTTGTTGAATGGTAGAGCAGACTTGAGGGACTGAGTTGCTTCGTCCTGCTTCATGTTGAAATGTTTTTATGTAGCAGTTGTGGAGCTTTCAAGGTCAGTCTCAGTTTGCTTTGGAATGATGGAGAAATAATGTTCTGTTCTAAGAAAGTTATTTAGAAACAATATAGGAACCCAACACAGACCCCTTCTCTTCATTTCAGAATCTGTGCTCCAAGTGTAGACAGACCGCTTGTGCTTGTACTGCACTCATCTTCATGGTCAATCTTCTTCAGTAGTCCAAGCAAAAATGCTTGCTTACAAAGACTGATCAGTGACTACTGGTCTTTAAGGTCTTTAATTCAGTCTTTAAGGATGAGGTTGTCCTGTTCTATTCAACAAAGTGGTAGAAATATTGCAGATCTGGCAGCACCTGCAAAGAATGAAACCGTTCATGTTGCATGATTGATGACCTTTCATCGTACTTGGAAAACATTAGAGATGTAACATGTTTGAAATGAAAACAGAGGCAGCCCTCAACCTTGGCAGAGGCACAGGAGGAAACATTGGAGAAAGAGTATGGAGATAGGTGAGACTAAATAACGAAAAGTTTGATGGTGAAAAGAAAACTTGGGTGCCAACAGGACAAGCAAAGAAACAATAAATCAATGGATCTAGAGGAGGTGGTGAATGGGGGCAAACAAATCCTACCAATAGCTGCTGTGCACAAATATTGTTTAGAATGTCATGTTGCTGATTGCCATGTTGACTCAACATGGCAGTACGACATTGAAAGATGAGGTGCTGTTCTTGAGCTCTGTCAGAACAGGACAATAGGCTGAAGACTGAGCAAAGTGGGAGAGTTAACAGGACATGCTGTGTGTGTGTGTGTTTGATCTAGTAAGCAATTGATTTTATTGGGAATTTTTTTGAACACCTTGAAAGTTAATATTTTTTGGGTGTAAGAACAGATTTTTTTTCTACAATTCATTGTAGTTTGTTTGATATCATGATTTCTTTGTCATGGTTCTGTTCAGCTATCTCTACACTGGGCTGGAGTTAACTCTTAAGCAGTGTAAAAAATCAGTAATAAAAGTATAGTATCTATGGTTGCATTACCTGGTACTCATTTTGACCTAGTCAACTATTGGAGACAGAGCATTGCTGTTGTTGAGATAGTTAATGTGTAATCATACTTTCCTCTAGGTTGGACTCACAACAACGCTGGCTATTCTTCTCCACGAAGTTCCACACGAGGTGAGTGAGCTGAGACTTGTGCGAATAATTGATCTTCTATGAACGTTTTTAAAAAGTACACTTCCCTCATATAGGAACCTTCTGCTTCCCAACTCTTTATTTTTCCAGGTCTTTGGATGGACAGATTAGTGAGGAGGGCAGTCATCCATATAGCACAAAGTAAAGCAAATGTGATTTTTCGTCACATTCATACGATCTGCAGACAGAGCTCACTCAGCCCCTTGTCTCTGTGCTGGCTCTGTGTAAGAGCAACTCTGCTAACCCCACTCACCCACACTTTCCCCTTAATCCTGCATTTTGTTTTCTCTTGCACTTAGCCATTTCTCTTTTGTAAGAGATTAAGTCTGCCTTTACCACATTTTCAGGCAGTGCATTCAGACCTTAACCACTGGCTGCATAAAAATGTTTTTTCTCAGGTCATTGCTGCTTCTCTTTTCAATCACCTTAATTTGCTTTCCCGTCTGTCATTGTAGCATCAACAAGTTCGGTTCCAAAGCAATTGGTCCATTCATCCAAGTCATTGACATAGATTGTGAATAGTTGAGGCCTCAGCACTAATCACTGTGGCATACCATTCAATACAGTTAATAAACCTGAAAATGATGCAATTATCTGGACTCTATCCATTCCAATATATAATCTCCAATACTATGATCTCTTGTGCAGTAGCCTTTTATGGCAGTTTTTTGAATGCTTTTGAAAATCTAAACCTTTTCATCTACTCTGTTTACACCCTCAAAAAAATCTAATAAATTTGACATAGTTTCCTTGAACAAATCCACATTGACTCTGCCTGATTGTTTTATGATTTTTGTAAATGTCCTGCATTTGCCCAATAAGAACATAAGAACTAATAGCTGGTGTAGGCAAATCAGCCCCTTGAGCCACTCTGCCATTTGATATGATCATAGCTGATCTCATCTTGGCCTCAACTCCACTTTCCTGCCTGCTCTTTTAACTCATTATTAACGAAAAAGCTGTCTAGTTCCTCAAATGTGTTCACTGTGTAAACTTTCACCCTACGCAAGGGTAATTAATTCCACAGATTCACGAGCCTTTGAGAGAAGTAATTCCTTTTCATCTCTGTATGGAATTTGCTATTCCTTAACTTAAAACTGTAACCACTCATTCAAAATTGACCCATAAAGAGAAACATCCACTCTACATGTACTTTGTTAATTCCCTTTCGCATCTTCTGTATTTGTAAGTCTCCTCCCATTCTTACGCTAGCAAAAATAGGCCCAAACTATTCAATCTCTTTTCATAAGGCAAGCCTTTCATAAGAATTAATATAGCAAACCTTCTCTTAACTGCCTCCAATTCAGTTGTCTTTCCTTGAGTAAGGGACCAAAACTGTATAAGGTACTCCACATGCGATCTCACCAATGCCTTGTATAGTTGCAACACTTCCCTGCTATTATACACTTCTATTTTAGCAATAAGTGCTACAATTCCATTTGCCCTTCTTATTGCCTGCTGTACCTGCATACTAGTTTTAAGTATTTCCCAGCAATCAATATCTCCCAACTGCCCCATCTCTTGAGGCACACTGTCACCTTCTCTATCCTTCTATTTTTAGACACTGGGAATAATCTGGACATTAATAACTTTGAGACCCTGCTTGCTGGTATGTTCTCTAGTTTGCTAAAATCTGCTTGCAGAAGCTCATCCCTTTTTTCCCAATATGATTATGACCTCTGGTTTCTTTCCCCCCTCCCCAAGTGTTCTGGAGTAGCTTAGTGACATCCTTGAACCTGGTAATAGCAAGGTAATGTAGCAAACACAAAAACAAAAGCAGAACTTGGTGGAAAAACGCGACTAGTCTGGCACTATCTATAGAGAGAAATCAGAGTTAATCTTTCTGGTCCAGTCACCCTTCAAAACTAGCTTCGGAGCTACCAGAAATGGTAGCTTGAAAAAGGTGGTATTTATGCAGAAATGGGATGGCGGGAGAGAGGAGAGTAAATGAAAGGTGAAGATAGAGCTCAAAGAGCGACAAAAACAGTTGGACAAACAAAAGAACTGGTTAAAGGTCAATTTGGGGAAATGAATAGCTGCAAATGGGGACTATTAGTAGCTGCCAATGCATTGTGTATAATAGCAGTCTATGTGATGCCAAGGACTGGTATATGGGAGTGGGACTAAGGACATGGCCTCAAACCCCAAAATTGTTGAACTCTATGTTGAATCCAGAAGGCCGTAGAATTCCCAAATAGAAAACAAGGTGCTATTCTTCCAGGTTGCACTGAACTTCACTGGAGTGCTGCAGCAAGCCTGAGACAGAGGTGTTGGCCGGGGAGCATTGTGTGTGTTCAAGTGGTAGGCAACTGGAAACTTAGGGTCTTTTTTGCAGACAAAACAGGGGTCACTCAGGATGTAGATTTGCTCACTGAGCTGGCAGGTTCGGTTTCAGACATTTTGTCACCATACTAGGTAACATCATTAATGAGACTCTGAATGAAGTGCTGGTGGTATGGCCGGCTTTTAATTTGTGTGTTAAGAGTTCCTTGGGTTGGTGACATCATTTCCTGTGGTGACGTCATTTCCTGTTCTTTTCTTCATGGGGTGGTAAATGGGATCCAAGTCAATGTGTTTGTTGACCCATCCTAGGATGGGTGCGTTGTCCCAGTCGAAGTGGTGTCCTTCCTCATCTATATGTAAAGATACTAGTGAGAGTGGGTCATGTCTTTTTGTGGCTAGCTGATGCTCCTGTCATACAGATGAGGAAGGACACCACTTCGACTGGGACAGCACATCCATCCTAGGACAAGCCAAACAGAGATATGCGTGAGAATTCCTAGAAGCATGGCATTCCAACCTGAACTCTATCAACAAACACATTGACTTGAATCCCATTTACCACCCCCTGAGAAAAAGAACAGAAAATGACGTCACCAACACAAGGAAACCTAAACACACCAATCAAAACCGGGCCGTACCACTAACGTTTCACCTGGAGGCTCACTGATGGCGTTAGCTAGTATGGAAACATCTGAAACCAAACCTTCCAGCTTAGCGAGCAAACCTACATCCAGAACCTCAACCTGAGCTACAAATCTTCTCAAAACTCACTAATAGGTCACTCAATTTACGCATTATTTCCCCAATCTAAAGGAGAATGTGTTGTGAACAGCGAATACAAGAGACTAGATTGAGTGAAGTGTTGCTTCACTTGGAAGATGTGTTTAGGCCCTGGATGGTGAGGACAGAGGAAGTAATAGGGCAGCTGTTACACCTTCTGCAGTTGCAGGGGGAAGTGCCGTGGTGGGTGTGGGGACTTGTTGGGAATGAAGGAGGAGTGGACCAGGGTGTCCTGGAAGGAATGGTCCCTGTAGAAAGCTGACAAGGGAGAGGGACGATAATATATTTCTGGTGGAAGCATCCCGCTCGAGGTGTCAGAAATCGCAGTTAAGATTCTGCAGATGTGGATGCTAGTGGAATGGTAGGTGAGGACAAGGGGCACCCTCTTGTTCTTGTGGGAGGGAAGAGAGGGGTTGGGGACCAAATTGTGGGAGATGGGTCAGATCTCATTTTACGCATGGAATTCTGCAGCCTTCTGGATTTCATATTGAGTTCATCAATTTTAGGGCTTGAGGCCACGTCTACTCCCACCCCCCATACACCAGGCTTTGGCATCACATGAGCTGCTATCACTCAACCTATTGTCAGTTACTAACAGCTCCTCCAATTAGCAGATATTCATTCCCCCAGACTGATCTTTAACCACTCCTTTGTCTGTCCAATTGTTCTCCCCTCTCTTTGAGCTGTATCTCCACTTGTTGTTTACCTCCATCTTCTACATAAATATCAACCTTTTTATAGCTACCATCAGTTCTGAAGAAGGGTCACTGGACTCGAAACATTAACTCTGATTTTTCTCCATAGATGCTGCCAAACTTGCTGCCAAATTTTTCCAGCAATTTCTGTTTCTGTTTCTGATTTCCAGCTTTTTGTAAGGTAATGTACTATCTTGAATTCATGTCTATGGCCACAGTTCTGTTCTGAGCCCTAACTATTCTGTTGATTTGCTAATCTGTATCCTTCAACCTGTCAACTGAAAGCTGATCCATCCATGGTCCCATGGTCTTGGCTCAATCTGCATTCACCAGATGCAAGATCACACTCCAGTATTCTGGACTGAATACTGGCTGATGCGAGATGCAGTCAAGGAAATGCTATACTACCTGCCTATACTACATTTTTTTTCTCTGAAGCGTACGCTTAAGATACAGGCTGATCACATTCAGAAACCTGCTGTCTACCAAGCTCTTAGCCTCATGGATGCACCATAGTGATACCAGCTACTGCTCAAGCTCTGACACCCGGAGCTCAAGACACTGTACCTGCCAATACCTCCTGTAAGAGTGGTTGTCCAGTACATATTACATTCTGGAGTGGAACATTTTGTGCACTCCGGATGACTGAAATGTCTCTATTTGTTTAAATAGTATTGTCACTTATGCTGACATTTGTCTTAGTTTTTTCTTTTGCAAGCTGCCTGACACAGTCTTTTGCTGGGTTTTTGTCATAAATACCTTTTCAGGTCCACTACTGTTACTTATTAATCTCTAGCAAAAGTTCCCTTCAAGCTCGCTTTTATACTCAAACCTTTCAGCCAATCACTATTGCTAGGAATACTCTGTCCTACCAGAAGGACGCACCCACCATAGGTGGTGTTACAATGGCATACTGTGAGAAGGGAATTGTCCTGAATCCTCAACAGAGACTTCTGAATCTGTGATGTTTTATGGCATTTAACCAGACGTGGACAAGGAAACCTTTTAGCAGCTACCACCTATTCAGCAGATATAGCAAGGAAACAGACCCTTCCGTCCAAACTGTCCATGCCAATCGTATATCCCAACCCAATCTAGTCCCACTTGCCAGCATCCGGCTCATATCCCTCCAAACCCTTCCTCTTCATATACCCATCCAGATGCCTTTTAATGTTGCAATTGTACCAGCCTCACCACTTCCTCTGGCAGCTCATTCCATACACGTACCACCCACAATGTGAAAATATTGCCCCTTAGGTCTCTCTTATATCTTTCCCCTCTCATCCTCTTGTTCTGGACTCCCCCCACCCCACAGAAAAGACTTTGACTATTTATCCTACCCATGCCCCTCATGATTTTATAAACCTGTATAAGATCACCCCTCAGCCTCCGATACTCCAGGGAAAACCGCCCCAACCTGTTCACCCTCTCCCTATCGCTCAAATCCTCCAATCCTGGCAACATTCTTGTAAATCTTTTCTGAACCCTTTCAAGTTTCACAACATCTTTCCCACAGGAAGGAGACTAGAATTGCACGCAATATTCCAACAGTGGCCTAACCAATGTCCTGTACAGCAGATGAATCAATACTGTTCTGTATTGAACAGTACTTAGTGGCAGTGGTCCAAAACATTATTTGCAGTAAGTGGTTCAGTAGAATGATTTGTGATTGGTCTGGCTGTGACTTAGAGTAATAGAGTCATAGAGATGTCCAGCATGGAAACAGACCCTTCGGTCCAACCCGTCCATGCAGACCAGATATCCCAACCCAATCTAGTCCCACCTGCCTGCACCTGGACCATATCCCTCCAAACCCTTGCAAACCCTACTTTTTGTCGTTTATATAAATGGTTTGGATGCGAGCTTAAGAGGTATAGTTAGTAAGTTTGCAGATGACACCAAAATTGGAGGTGGCGAACTACTTAGGGGCCAGCAACCATAATTCTATTAGTTTTCAAATAGTGATGGAGAAAGATAGACCGGATCTAAAAGTTGAAGTTCTAAATTGGAGGAAGGCCAATTTTGACGGTATTAGGCAAGAACTTTCAAAAGTTGATGTGGATGTTTACAGGTAGAGTTAGAAAATGTGAAGCCTTTAAAAATGAGATAGCGAGAGTCCAGTTAGGGTGAAGGGCAAGACTGCTAGGTTTTGGGAATGCTGGATGATTGAAGAAATTTGAGGTTTTGATCAAGAATAAGAAGGAAGCATATATCAGGTACAGACAGCAGAAATCGAGTGATTCCCTAGAAGAGTATAAAAGCAGATAGGAGTATACTTAAGAGGGAAATCAGGAGGACGAAAAGGGAACATGAGATAGCTTTGACAAATAGGGTTAAGGAGAATCCAAAGGGATTCTACAGATACGGTAAGGGCAAAAGGGGAACTAGGGCCCCTCAAAGATCAGCAAAGCAGCCTTTGTGTGGAACTGCAGGAAATGGGGCAGATACGAAGTGATTATTTTGCATCAGTAATTAGTGTGGAGAAGGACCAGAAGATGCAGAATGTGGAGAAATAGGTAGTGACATCTTGAAAAATGTTTACAGTGGAGAAGAATGTGGAAGATAAAGAATGTGGGAAAATAAATAGCAACATCTTGAGAAACGTTCATATTTCAGAGGAGGTGCTGGATGGCTTAAATCCCCAGGACCTGATCAGGTGTACCCTAAAACTTTGTGGGAAGCGAGGGAAGAGATTGCTGGGCCCCTTGCTGAGATATTTGTATCATTGATAGCCACAGGCAAGGTGCTAGAAAATTGGAGGTTGGCTAATGTGGTGCCACTATTTAAGAATGCTGGTAAGGAAAAGCCAGGGAAGTATAGACCAGTAAACTTGACATTGATGGTGGGCAAGTTGTTGGAGGAAATCTTGAGGGATAGCTTTACATGTATTTGGAAAGGCAAGGACTGATTAAGGATAGTCTTTTCTCTGGGCTGAGGGAGTCCAAAACTAGAGGACGTAGGTTTGAGGTGAGAGTGGCAAGTTTTGAAAGGGACCAAAGAGGCAACATTTTCACACAGGGGATGGTGTGTGTATAGAATGAGCTGCCAGAGGAAGTGGTGGAGATTGATACAATTACAATATTTAAAAATGCATCTGAATAGAGATATGAGCAGGAATGGTTTTGAAGGAAATAGCCCAAATACTGACAAATGGGACCAGATTTAATTAGGATATCTGGTTGGCATGGATGAGTTAGACTGAAGGGTCATGGAACATGAAGACGTAGCTAAGCTATCCTACATCAAACAGATCTGCCATATGTTGTGTTGTGAATGGTAGTGAGCAATTAACCATAGAATGGGCGAATGACCTTTCCTTAGTATTCCCATCCTCAATGATCAGAAGGGCCAGCACATCAGTGCAAAGGTCAAATCTGAAGCATTTTCAGCTAGAAATGCTAAGCATTGTTTGACATTGGGTTGCCCCTGAAATCCTCCCGATCAAAGATGTTAGTTTTTGGCCAATTTGATTCACTGCATGTGATGTCCAGCACTTTAAGTAGTCCCTAGACATTACAAAAACTATGGCCCTGACAACATCAGATCCACCTGACAATTCCACAGATGTGCGCTGCCTGTGAAAACTATGAAAAATCCCATCTAACCAAATCAAAGAACATTGACTTTTTTATGATTTGCTATAAATACTCCAATTCAGCATAGGTTTTTGCTGACCAAGATTACAACCAGAATTCCAGAGGTGAGTGAAAGAGTGAAAGTGATAGCCATTAGCATTTAAACCAATGGCATTAAGAGCTGAGTAGCCCTGGCAGAACCCAAACTGACAGTGAGCAGATTACTCCTGATCCGTGCAATTTGATTACTATATCTTTCACCACTTGCTAATAATTGAGGGTAGACTGATAGACTAGTAATTGGCAAGGTTGAATTTGTCCTACTGTGTATAGAAACTGAATGATTTTCCATGTTGCTGGGTAGATGGCAATGTTGTAATTATTTGGAATAGCTTGGCCAGGGACACGGTTAGTTCTGGAGCAAAAGCCTTTTAATGCCCACAGCATTTGCAATACCCAGTGTTTTCTTGACAACAAGTGGAGTGAATTGAATTGTCTGAAGACTGGTATCTGTGATGCTGGTGACCTCTGGAAGAACCTGAGATGGATCATGCACTTGGCACTTCATGGCTGACAACTGCTTCAGACTTGTCTTTTCCTCTGTGCTGAGCTGGGCTGCACAGTATTGATGATATTAGCTATTAAATTACGAGGTTCATCACTGCCTTCCCAGGGCCAATAGGATGGGAAACTAATGATGAATTTGATAGTGAAGTCCACATTCCATGGTGGAATAATTTTTTAAAATCCCTGTGGACTTTAATAGAGTCATAAAGATGTACAGCACAGGAACTTGTCCATGCCAACCAGATATCCCAACCTAATCTAGTTCCATTTGCCAGCACTTGGCTAGTATCCCTCTAAATCCTTCCTATTCATATACCCATCCAAATGCCTTTTAAATGCTGTAACTGCACCAGCCTCCACCACTTCCTCTGGCAACTCATTCCACACACACACCACCCTCTGCGTGAAAAAGTTACCCTTTGGGTCCCTTTTATATTTTACCCCTTTCACCCTAAACTTATGCCCTCTAGTTCTGAACTCCCCTCATGATTTTATAAACTTCTATGAGGTCACCCCACAGCCTCCGACACTCCAGCAAAAACAGCCCCAGCCTATTTAGTGTCTCGCTCAAATCCTCCAACCCTGGCAACATCCTTGTGAATCTTTTCTGAACCTCCTTCTGATAGGAGGGAGACCAGAATTGCACGCAGTATACCAAATGTGGCCTAACCAATGTCCTGTACAGATGCAACATGACCTCCCAACTCCTGTACTCAATGCTCTGACCAATAAAGGAAACATACCAAACTTCTTTACTATCCTATCCACCTGCAACTTGACTTTCAAGGTCTCTTTGCTCAGCAACACTCCCCAGGACCTTACCATTAAGTGTATAAGTCTTGCTGTAATTTGCTTTTCCAAAGTGTAGCATGTCGCATTTATCTAAATTAAACTCCATCTGCCACCCCTCAGCCCATTGGCCCAGCTGATCAAGATTCTGTTGTACTCTGAGGTAACCTTTGGCGCTGTTCACTACACCTCCAATGTTCATGTCATCTGTAAACTTCCTAACTAAAGCTCCTATGTTTACATCCAAGTCATTTATAAAAATAACGAAAATCAGTGGACCCAGCACCGATCCTTGTGGCACACTGGACACAGGCTTCCAGTCTGAAAAGCAACCCTCCACCATCACCCTCTGTCTTCTACCTTCGAGTTAATTCTGTATCCAAATGGTTATTTCTCCCTGTATTCCATGAGATCTAACTTTGCTAATCAGTCTCCCGTGAGGAACCTTGCTGTACGCCTGACTGAAGTCCATATAGATCATGTTTACTGCTGTGCCTTCATCAGTTCTCTTTATTGCTCCTTCAAAAAACTCAATCATACAATCATGACCGTGTAGAAACAGGCCCTTTGGTCCAACAAGTCCACACCGGCCCTCCAAAGAGTAACCCACCCAGAGCTATTCCCCATCCTATTACTCTACATTTACCCCTGACTAATGCCTACATATCCCTGAATGCTAAGGGCAATTTAACATGGCCAACTCGCACATCTTTTGAATTGTGGGAAGAAACCGGAGCAAACCTATGTAGACATGGGGAGAATGTGCAAACTGCACACAGACTGAGGCTGGAATCGAACCCAAGTCCCTGGCGCTGTGAGGCAATAGTGCTATTGCCACTGAGCCACCGTGCTGCCCACACGTTTGTGGAACATGATTTCCCCCACACAAAACCATGCTGACTATCCCTGATCAGTCCTTGCCTTTCTGAATACATGTACATCCTGTCCCTCAGGGTTCCCTCCAACAACTTGCCCACCACTGATGTCAGGCTCACCAGTCTATAGTTCCCTGGCTTTTCCTTCCCACCTTTCTTAAACAGTGGCACCACACTAGCCAACTAACCTCCAGTCTTCTGGCACCTCACCTGTGACTATCGATGATAAAAATATCTCAGCAAGGGGCCCAGCAATCACTTCACTAGCTTCCCACAAAGCTCTAGGGTACACCTGATCAGGTCCTGGGGATTTATCCACTTTTATGCAGTTCAAGACATTCAGCACCAACATCTCTGTAATATGGACATTTTTCAAGATGTCACCATCTATTTCCCCACATTCAATATCTTCCATGTCCTCCTTTACAGTAAATATAGATGCAAAATACTCATTTAGTATCTTCCCCAATCTGCTGTGGCTCCACACACAGGCTGCCTTGCTGATCTTTGAGGGGGCCTATTCTCTCCCTAGTTACCCTTTTGTCCTTAATATATTTATAAAAAAACCTTTTGGATTCTCCTTAATCCTATTAGCTAAAGCTATCTCATGTCCCTTTTTGCCCTCCTGGCAGCTGCCCTCGCAAGTATATTCCTACTGCCTTTATACTTTTTTAAGGATTCATTCGATCTTTTCTGTCTATACCTAACATTTGTTTCCTCCTTATACTTAACCAAAACCTCAATTTCTTTAGTCATCCAGCATTCCCAATACCTACCAACCTTTCCTTTCACCCGAACAGGAAGATGCTGCCTCTGGACACTCGTTATCTCATTTCTGAAAGCTTCCCATTTTCCAGCCATCCCTTTACCTGTGAACATTTGCCCTCCAGTCAGCTTTTGAAAGTTCTTGCCTAATACCATCAAAATTAGCTTTCCTCCAATTTAGAACTTCAACTTTTAGATCCGGTCTATTCTTTTCCATTAATTATTTTAAAACTAATAGAATTAGGGTTGCTGGCCCCAAAGTGCTCCCCCACAGACACCTCAGTCACCTGCCCTGCCTTATTTTCCAAGAGTAGGTTAAGTTTTGCACCTTCTATAGTAGATACATCCACATACTGAATCAGAAAAGTTTCTTGTACACAACAAACAAATTCCTCTCCATCTAAACCCTTAACGCTATGACAGTCCCAGTTTATGTTTGGTAAGTTAAAATCCCCTATTGTAACAATCTTATTATTCTTATGGGTAACTGTAAACTCCTTACAAATTTGTTTCTCAACTTCCCACTGACAATTAGGGGATCTATAATGCAATCCCAATTACGTGATCATCCCTGTCTTATTTCTCAGTTCTACCCAAATAACATCCCTGGATGTATTTCCGGGAATATGCTCCCTAAGTACAGCTATAATGTTATCCCTTATCAAGAACGCCACACCACCTCCTGTCTTGCACCCCCCCCACCCCCACCCCCCAATGTATCCTTCCAATAGCATTTGTATCCTGGAACCTTAAGCTGCCAGTCCTTTCAATCCCTGAGCCACATCTCAGGGATTGAAAGGACTCAGGGGGCGGCACGGTGGCACATGGGGCGGCACGGTGGCACAGTGGTTAGCACTGCTGCCTCACAGCGCCAGGGACCTGGGTTCAATTCCCACCTCAGGGGACTGACTGTGTGGAGTTTGCACGTTCTCCCCGTGTCTGCGTGGGTTTCCTCCGGGTGCTCCGGTTTCCTCCCACAGTCACACAGATGTGCGGGTCAGGTGAATTGGCCATACTAAATTGCCCATAGTGTTAGGTAAGGGGTATGGGTGGGTTGTGCTTCGGCGGGTCGGTGTGGACTTGTTGGGCCGAAGGGCCTGTTTCCACACTGTAAGTAATCTAATCTAATCTAATCTCTGTAATTGCTATGATATCCCAGTCCCATGTTGCTACCCATGCCCTGAGTTCATCTGCCTTCCATGTTAGGCCTCTTGCATTGAAATAAATGCAGCTTAATTTATCAGTCCTACCTTGTTCTCTGCTTTATTTCTGCCTGCCCTGACTGCTTGACTTCCTCCTTTTCTCAATTGTACCAGTCTCGAATTGATCCCTTTCCTCACTGTTGCTCTGCCCCCAACCCCCTCACCTTACTCGTTTAAATCCTGAGCAGCTTGAGCAAATCTCCCTACCAGTATATTAGTCCCTTTCCAATTCAGGTGCAATCACCCCTCAATGTACAGGTCACTTTGACCCCAAAAGAGATTTCAATGATTCAAAAATGTGAATCCTTCTCCCCTGCACCAGCTCTTCTTCAACTGTTCCATGCTGTCTTGTCTAAGTCAGTCATTTTGAACTGGAGATTGAAGATGCAAGCCGTGACAATCCAATGAATACAGTAATAACATTAAAGGAAGTACGTGTAAGTTTGTTGCTTTACCTGGAAAAGTTTTTACAACGGATATGCCTATACATTCACAGGAACTACCTGTCAGCGGTTTTCTTGTGCCTCATTGTTTTGACCAGAGATGAATCCTCATTCCACTGTACAAAATGGCTACTATAGACCTGACATAACTGTTTCATTGTATTAATCCACAGGTTGGAGACTTTGCCATCCTGCTCAGGGCTGGTTTTGATCGGTGGAGTGCAGCGAAAATGCAGTTGACAACTGCATTTGGAGGAGTGTTGGGGGCATGCTTTGCCATGTGTGCAGAGTCTCCAGAAGGAGCAGGTATGTTTAATTTTCTGAATGTAAGTTAGGCATTGACAGTATTGTTGGGGGAAAGGAGACAATAGTCTGAATATTTCTCTTTTTGTTGTTTTTAAAATAGGCCCAACCAGAAGTGTACTTTTCTTCTTTTTTACCACTCTCTCTCACACCATCCTCACCCTTATTTCCCTCTCTCTACATTTCTCCTCCAATCCCATTTCCCACTGCTTGCAAACATGCTCTCCTTCTTCACTGTTTTCCCCAATCAACAGATCTTTTACCTACCACCTCCCCTTCTGTCTCCTTTACCCCAATCCATTCTCAATCTCAATCTTGGTTCCCATCTAACCTCGCCCTTCCCTCTGAGGTCTCTTCAGTGCATGCACACCATCTCACTGGCTCCTTTTCCCTGACCCAAATACTGGCTTTGGGTCCTCTCCATATGTGCCGCATATCTCTATTTCTTCTTGGATTCTGTCACTGGTCCATACCTCCTCCAGTTGAGCCTTCCGCATTTCCCCTGCCTCCTCCCTCTGTGTCCTGTTTCTTTCCTCCACCAATTTCTGGGACCTTTCTTCCAATCTCATGTTAGTTAGGGTTCTCTCCATTCCCAATCTAAGTTCTCTTTGTTGTGCAGTTGCCTTTATTGCATGTGTACACCATGTTTATCCTCTCCCTTCTATAACCCCATCCACCCCTCCCTCTCTGAATCACCGCATGCCCATACCCAGCCACTCCTTTCTGTCCTCCCTATTCTTTCCCTTTGTCCATTCCATCCCTTCCCCCTCTGCTTCCTCCCTCCTGTTTCTTCCCTCTCATCCTTTCCTCCTTATCACCCTCCTCTCTGACCATTTCCATACCCTCTCCCTTTCTGAACTTCCCCTCCTTCTCTGACCTCCCTACCCATCTATCTCTGACCCTCTGCCCCTTCCTCTCTGACTTCCCATGTCCCTCCTCTCTCTGCACCTACCTGCCTCTCAAAATTGATTGCAGCTTGCTGCCTCCTTTTGGTCATTTACATGTGGTTATGGAGTTTTTTTATGGTGCACTTGTAGTGTTTCTATCTCTGAGGCCTGGGTTCAAGTATAATACTATCTCTGAAGAGATTGCTTAAAAATATCTATCTACATATATTCATTAATGCATTGAATTCTAAGGTACGGTCAGTGACTCAACAACATATCTCTATAATTCTAATGCATCTAACTCTGAAATCTTTCAGGGGACAGTGTAGCTTGGATTCTACCATTTACTTCAGGTGGATTTCTGTACATTGCTCTGGTTTCTGTGGTACCTGACCTCCTTCAAGAAAAGGATGTGTGGTAAGGAACCATTCTGCATAGATTCTGGAAATGTTGGTCAGAGGGATAATGTTAAACTTGCTTCTTCCTTTTCGATTATAAAATTAAATGAGCTTAGTGATCCTCATGCATAATGTTAATAGTGGCCATGGGTGTTTGCCAAGCTACTACGTCAGCGACAATGCTATTTTGTAATGGTGCTGGAACCACACCTGGAATGTGTACTTCTACAAATAGTGTCTGAGCTAATTGCTGATATAATTAATTAGTTAGTAACTTGAAGCAACCCACAGGCATCTACAATAGTTAAACTCTTACTTGACATCTTTATGACTGTAGGTTATTGCAGACTCTTATTTATCAGTCTATTGTGGTTGGACAAACCTGTGGCAGTTTGAAAAACAAAGCAATCAAATTGTCTGAAGCTCAGGAGATTCTCTGCAGGTCAGGCTGAGGAGCTGAAAGTGATGAAGTTGAGGGATGACTTTGCCAGGTTGAATGTAGTGCACAGAGAAATATAGATGTGAAGAGTTTTAATATAGGCTGTAGACTTGTGTCTACATTTGACTGTCATGAAGCAGTTTAATCCTTTGACTCCATAATGCTGACACAGAGGACAGCATTCGATTATCCTGGCCTCTTGGCAAAGCTGAACTCTTGAACTCCCATGTACTGGAGGAATGAGCTGAGGCAGATTGATTTTGCTTAGGGACACATGAGAGTATGAGTATATTAAGTGGGATTGTGGACTTTAGTGTATAGTAGCTTGGTTGCTTTGCAATGAACAGGCAGTGCTGACTGAGTCTCCAAGAACAGCTCCTATGCCATCTACTATTTTCTCATGTCAGGCAGAGATTGAACACCTGCAAACCTGACTCTGTGTGCCCCACATGTAGTTCTATTGCCTCTTTATTGCACTTCAGTAGATGTGTAGCAGCCTGCTTGTTGCTGGAGACTCACCTTCTCTGAGGACAGGTCTAGCAAACAATGAATTCACTGCTGAGAAATCAAATTAGGCTGCTAGATTGCAGGTCAAAATGGATTCATCTGGGAGCACAATCAAAGTAGGCGCAGAGATGTATATTTCCAGACAAACTCCATCCAGCAGTTGTCTGGCTTGAAAGGATAAAGAATATTGTTTGAAGGTCCAAGTGAGCACCAGATAAGGGGTCTTCCTGTTCTTCTGGCTAAGCTCCATATAGAATGGGTCATATTCAGAAACAAACAGCATTGCATGGATAAAGAACTGCTGGGCAGACAGGAAACAGAGAGTTGGAATAAAGGGTTCCATTTCAAAGTGGCAGACCTTGACCAGTGGGGTGCTACAGTGTTCAGTGGGACCGCAGCTGTTCACAATATACGTTAAAGATTTGGATGAAGGAATTGAACACCATATCTCCAAATTTGCAGATGACACTAAGCTGGGTGGCAGTGTGCTGTGAGGGGGATGCTAAGAGGCTGCAGGGTGAGTTGGACAGACTGTCTGAGTGGGCAAACACCTGGCAAATGCAATGTAATGTGGATAAATGTGAGGTTATCCACTTTGGTCATAAAAACAGGAAAGCAAATTATCTGAATAAACTGGTGGCAGTTTAAGTGAGATGCAATGAGACCTGGTGTCATGGTGGAGCAATTGCTGAAGGTTGGCATGCAGGTGCAGCAGGCAGTGAGGAAAGCTAATGGTCTTCATTGTGAGAGGATTGGGGTATCGGAGTATGGATGTCTTGCTGCAGTTATACAGGGCCTTGGTGAGGCCACACCTTCAATATTACTTTGGTCTTCTAGTCTGAGAAAGGACATTCTTGTTATTGAAGGAGTACAGCAAAGGTTCACAGGCTGATTCCCAAGATGGCAGGACTAACATACAAGGAAAGATTGAATCGATTGGACTTGTATTTGCTCAAATTTGGAAGAATGAGGGAGGATCTCATAGAAACATATAAAATCCTGATGGCACTGGACAGGCCAGATGCAGGAAGATTGCTCCCAATATGGGCAAGTCCAGAACTAGGGGTCACAGTCTAAGAATAAGGGGTAAGCCATTCAGAACTGAGATGAGGAAGAATTTTTTTACTTAGTTGTGAACCTGTGGAATTCTCTCCCACAGGATGCTGTTAGTACCAGGGTGGCATGGTGTCTCAGTGGTTAGCACTACAGCCTCAGCGCCAGGGACCCAGGTTCGATTCCAGCCTCTGGTGACTGTCTGTGTGGAATCTGCGCATTCTCCCCGTGTCTGCGTGGGTTTCCTCCCACAATCCAAAGGTGTGTAGGTCAGGTGGATTGGCCATGCTAAATTATCCATAGGGTTAGGTGCATAAGTCAGAGGGAAATGGGTCTGAGTGGGTTGTTCTTCGGCGGGTCGGTGTGGATTTCTTGTGCCAAAGGGCCTGTTTCCACACAGTAGGGAATCTATTTTAATCTAATCTAATCTAATCAGATAAATTCAGGAGGGAAGTAGACATACCCTCGCAACTAAAGGGATCAAGGGGTATGGGGAGAGGGTGGGAATGGGATACTAAGATTGCAGGATCGTATTGAATGGTAGTGCAGGCTTGAAGGGTCAATTGGCCTAATGTTACACCAATCTGCTGTTTCTGTGTTTCATTTTTAGCCTCTCCACCACCCTTATATTTGGCTGTGAAAGTCTGTCTGATCATGTTTTAATTCATAATTATATGTTTTGTAGTCTCACCCAAGTTCCAGGTACTAGTAGATCCAGAGATCAGGTATAAAAATGGGACAATGTATATATGATTCACTAAGGTCAACTCTTCATAGGTTGGGGGTGAGTTACAAAAATAGAACATGCTGAAAATGTTCCATAGTTCAGTCAGTATCTGTCGAGAGGGAAATAGTAATTCAGGTTGATGGTCTCAATGTTAGAGCCGTTGTAATGAAGTGTTGACTCTGTCTTTGTCCACTCATATTGGCAGATGTGCTGAATATTTCCACCACGTTTTGTATTTACTTTAGATTGCCGGAACCTGCATTTGTTTTAGATTCAGAATATGTTGTCCAAGTGTTCTGGTTACAGCAAACATCATAATGGGAAATTATCTGTTTAGTGCTTCTGTTTGAGGAAATCTTTCCATAAGTGTCTACATTTCAAAAATGTTTCATTAGCTTCCCAATGCTTTGGGAACCCATCATCATGAATGTTATGCCAGTGTGGGATTGTCTTTTTATACAATGATACTGTATCTGCCCTGGGAGTATTTGATGGAAACAGTATAAAAGATCTGGACCTAACCTCATGCTGCAGCTGTGCTGGCTTTGTTTGATAGCTACACTGTAGAAGGAGCTTTAAGCAACCTATCTGTACGTGACGTAATTGGTCCTGACATAGCATTTCCCACCCAAAGCATAAATTTATTTTTCCATGAATTTACATTGTGTGTGAATCAAAGGAGGGATTTTGAATGTTTGAAAATCCTAAGGTGACCTTTAGTGAGTCCAAGTCCACTGCTTACTTGTGAATTTGTGAAGAATCATTTGATTAAGATTTGCATTCATGTAGCTCCTTATCCTCTGGATATCCCAAAGTGCTTCACAAATACTGTATTCTACTTTGAAGTGTAGTCACTGCTATGCGGCCTAGTCATGGAGGTTTGCTTTGATCAGGATGGTTTTCCCAGCCTCTGTGGGATTTACAAAGTTAAAAATCTCACAACACCAGGTTATAGTCCAACAGGTTTAATTGGAAGCATACTAGCTTTCGGAGCGAGGCTCCTTCATCAGGTGGTGACTACCTGTTGAACCTGTTGGACTATAACCTGGTGTCGTGAGATTTTTAACTTTGTACACCCCAGTCCAGCACCAGCATCTCCAAATCTGTGGGATTTAACTTAATCTGTTGTTTGTGCCTTGGCTGCGAGCTTGACTATGGATTGTCCTCTGTTAAAATAAACTGAAATGTAACCTCTGTGTTGAGGCCCGCAATGATTTCTATGCATCAGCTATCAAAGCAGTCGATAATTGTGAAGAAAGAAGTGGAGTTCTGACAGGTAGGGAATTGTGCGCATTGCATTTGTACTCGATGGATTCTCTTTTAATTTGCTGCAATTTTGATCTCTGATTATGTTGCAGGAACTCTGTGTGTCAGGTGTTATTGTTGTGCTGTGGGATTGGAGTCATGATGCTGGTCTCTGCTATTGTTTAACTGAGGCCCTGGATTATCCTGGATCAGTAGGCTGTTTCAGTACCACCGAGGGAAAGGTAACTTGCAGCCAGCTTTCTTCAGGCCATTGATCAGCAAAATGAACTACTGTACCATTGTCGTTCCTCCCCCACCCCATGTCTCCTGGAAACTGAGTTTGGTCACGGAGACTTGCTAAATGACTCTTATCCGGCAGTAAAATGCTGAACCAAAGAAAAATGCAATAAGCCAGATGTTGCACAACTAGGAACAGCCACTACATAAATTGATGGTGCTTCACTGTCGGACAGCGAACTCCTCAGCTTACCTTATGAGTCATGTTGTTGCTCCGTTAGAAGTGCTCAGCCATGTTGAGTTCCAAATTTGCATAGACTGGCCCTGACACCACACTTTTTATTCAAAAGTAGCATAGGAAATGTTGACAGGTGAACCTTGCCAATTGCTGTTACATTGTTAACGTGAGATTGTAATCTGGAGTTTGCCATTGCTTTTTGACACAGGTCAGACATCAATAGCGAAAAGCACTGTGATGCTGCAGTAAATACTGTTGTTGCAGTACTTCCACTTCGATGGGTCTGCTCGAATCTATGCCCTGCCAAAGTCAAAAATCCAAAGTCAGTTGGATGTGTACTGGAGGAGTCAGGGGTCAGTAAGCTCTCCCGGAACAAAATCATCAATAATAGTTGTCATTTTGTCCTGATAACATCAGGATTAATGACTCCCTTTTCAATTATATTACTAGAATGTAAACAGCAATAAACCAAAAGGAACTGAGTCGAACCTGACTCAATTTCCCACTGGTTCTCTCCAAATACCCCCCAAAAGCTATCAGTTTGCCGTATATCCCCTGATCTCGTTTGCCAAACATTGTCTAGTTGTCTCGATCTTGTTCACAAACACTATCTGTCAGGCCATCTTGACCCTAATTGCCAAACACTGTCTGTCTGACCCCCTCGATTCTATCCCCCAAACACTGTCTGTCTGAACTCCTTGATCTTTTTCCCCAAACACTGTCTGACCCCTTCAATCCTGTTCTCCAAAAACTGTCTGACTAACCCCCTCGATATTAGTCTTCAAACACTACACATCTGACCCCCCCCATCCTATTTCCCATACGTTATCCGAGTCCCTTGATCGTGTGTCTGTCATATCCTATTTACCAAATTATTACTTGTCCCCAAGATTTCTACACTTCTTGTAATCAGATTGCACATGACATATGATAATAGTATTTGCGGCGGTTAGATAGCAAAACCAAAAGAAATGTGCAGTTTCCCAGATCAGTTGGGGTGTATAAGCATAACTATGCTTTTGGTGTGTGGCATCTGCCCATTTACTACAGTGCAATAACTATGCCATCTGCAAAATCAAACCTTTTTGCTCGGCACTGCCATACTAATGGAATCAGTTACCATGTTAGGAAGTAAAGACATTCCTCAGTCTGTGTGCTCAGATGAGGGCTATGGACTGACTGTTAGTACCAGCTGTTAGTGTTATTGGTGCTGTCTGCTCCAGTGTGAGGCTGTTGCTCATTGCACGCGACTGAGATCTTCAGCACCTCACAGCTATATACAGACCTTGCGATAAAATGAAGCTCTCCGCACTTTCTCCTATCTCCAGGCACAGATTTTATTTTCCTCATTCTTTTTAAAAATTTTATGTATTTTCATTTTACTTGTAAATATTTAGCATGAAATATTTAATAAAATATGCATATTCAGTTTGTCATGTATGTGTGTCTGATTTAAACCCAAAGCTGAAAGATCAAAGCTCATGCATGGGGAGATTCAACCTCTCTAGATTTTGATGTTAGTGTCTGTGTGCAGTCTGTCAGTATTTCAGTTGCCAGATTGAATTGGCCTCATGTACATGCCAAGACAGACTTGAGTACAGTGAGACTGGTGTGCATTACCCCTTATGCCTTTCAGTCTTGGACTCCTGGTTTATTGTGACCTCAGCCACAGCTGTAGATTGATTCCCATCCACATTGCATATGGAGACCCTGGGTCTCAAGACTTGTACTGTACAGTAGGCGATCCTGGAGCTGTTTACCGGTCTCTGCAAGTGCTGCATTTAAAGCACCAGCATGAACTATGTTCCCACTTCCTTTTAAGCCAGTGAATAAACTTCAACAGCGTTTCAATGACCATATGATAATCCTGGAATCATGTATAATAATTATTTACATGTTGTCTTTACAATTTTTTTTATTTTTGAAGTTTTATTTACTGAAGTTTCCCGTCATCTACCTCTGTTCAGCCTCAACTGGAGAACTACATCCAGCTTGGGGCACCATACTTTATAACAGCTTCACATCCTGCCTAGATCTTATAGAAAAGGTTCATGAAGCACAACAATGAGAAACTTCAGTAAATTGGAGGAGCTGGGGCTGCTCTGCTTGAGGGACACAGGCCAAACGCAGAAAATTGGGACTCTTCAGTTTATGAAACCTGGTCAGCATGGAGGAGTGGAGTTGAAGGGCCTGTTTCCATGCTGTATGTGTCTATATCTCTATAACCGAATGAGAAGAGGAGGTTTGGTGGAGGCTTTTAAATAATGAGGACTTTGACAAGGTAAATAGGGAGAAACTCATCCCAATGATGGAGAAATGAAGAATAATGTACAAAAGACTTAAAGCAGTGGCAACATGAGGAATAACATTTTCACACAAGTATTTGAGATTTGGATGCATTTCCTAAGAGTGTAGCCAAGGCAGATTTCATTCAGACATTTCAGAAGGAACTGGGTAGTGATATAAAAAGGAAGAAAATGCAGGTCTGTGTAGAGAAGGTGGTGACAAGTTTGTTTTAATAAAGCTCAGGATGATGTATGTTTTATTAACCACTATCTCACTGCCCTAGCACCTTCATTAATTTGTGCATATATACACCCAGGATCCTCTGCTCTTGCAGTCCCTTTTGGCTTACACCAGGCAATGTATTGTACTTTTAAATTGTTCCTTAGCTTCAGCTGATTAAATTCCACTCCCTAACACCTTTGGGACTTCCTCCCTCTCTTTTCAGCATGGTGATATTCTCTTTAATCAACACTGTCATCCTGTCCTGCTACCTTTCCTGAATACTTTATATTCAAGAACACACTGTGTGGTCCTATCCTTGGTTGAGTTGGGTCTCTGTTAAGCCACAGCACCACCTGTAACTCACCAATTGTATTGAAATGCACTCTGTACACTCATTTACATTCTTACTAACTCCAATTTAAACTTTATTACATCTCGTTTACTTTCAACAGCTTAGAATAAGAAATACTATCTCCCAGTATTCTTTGCACTGGTATTCCTCTCAAATGTTACATCTTTGTTCCTAAATGCAGCCTCATTCCTTGTGGGACAATTGTGCTGTGAGGAGGGTTTAAACTAGTGATTCAAAGGGGGCACAAAAGATCTAATGGCATATTTTGAAGACCAGGACAGTTCTCCCATATATTGCAGCCAATCTTTATCCCTCAATCAAGATCAAATAAACATCTGGTTGTTATTACATAGCTATTTGTGGGAACTTGTGCACAAATGGGCTGCTTTGTTTTCTGGTAAAAAATGAGGTCTGCAGATGCTGGAGATCACAGCTGCAAATGTGTTGCTGGTCAAAGCACAGCAGGCCAGGCAGCATCTCCGGAATAGAGAATTCGACGTTTCGAGCATAAGCCCTTCATCAGGAATCTGATGAAGGGCTTATACTCGAAACGTCGAATTCTCTATTCCTGAGATGCTGCCTGGCCTGCTGTGCTTTGACCAGCAACACATTTGCAGCTGCTTTGTTTTCTGTGTTACAACAGTACTGCATTTAAATGTCCCTCGTGAGCTGTAAGGTGCTATGGTCATGAAGGGTATTATGTAAATATGCTCTACTTTATAAATTGAGGAATCATGTTGAAGAGAATCATGTACTGCTGAAGCTTTTCGTCCTGTACTTATCAGGACAGTTACAAGAATCCTAAGTTTCAAATACAAAGGAACCTTGATTTACCCAAACGAAATGGGAGGGCACTATTTCGTTCGGATAATTGATTATTTGGTTAATTGATTTCCTCTGGGGCTCGGAGTTGTATGTGAAGTCTGCTCCCTGTTCAGGATACTAGGCAAAAGCACAGTGTGTGCAAGACCCCGCCCATTTCCCCCGCTCCCCCGCCTGCCCCCAAGAAACCCTCTCTTCTTCCCCCCCCCAACCTCCAAAATCCCTGGCAGCTGGACTGTTGCACCAACAGCAAGACTGCTCCTGCCTTTGTAGGGTAAGTCTCCAAATAGCACGTGCATGCGTGCACAGACACACAATGTTTTGAAAAGTTCCACCTCTGCCCTGTACAGAACAGTGTTGAAGAGATTATCTGGGGAAGGAGGGGTTTAGGGTAGATCCCTGTATAGAACTCCAGGGAAAGAGTGAGGGGGTTGGTGGGAAGAGAGAGTGTGCGAGAGGTCAGTCATTTAGAAACAGTGCGTGGACTGTCCAGGACTGTTCTCAGCAGCATTTCAGTTTTTAATCATTGTACCTGGAAACAAAAGATGCAATCAGGGTTGAAACAGCTCTTTGACGTACTGTTTCTATCGGGACCTTGAGATCCCCTTCAGATAATCTGATATTTGAATAATTGATGTTCGGATAATCGAGGTTCCTCTGCAGTCACAATACTGAAGGGGAAAAAGATGCTGCAGATTGGGGTTGGCCAATGCATTATAATAGAGAAAGCAATGGAGACTATAAATTTCCCAAACATCTGGTAGAAAAACAGCAAGACTTGAACATATTCCTTTAGTTTGCAGAGAATTGCCCTTGATGTATAAATGAACACAATCTCTAGCAAGCTTAAATAAGTCAATATTCAGAAGTTAATTGATCATATGAAGTTTGTTTGTGTAGCTATTAGCACACAGAGTCAAAAGGTGTGGCACTGGAAAAGCACAGCAGGTCAGGCAGCATTTGAGGAGCAGGAGAGTCAACATTTTGGGCATAAGCCCTTCATCAGAAATGTGACCGTAAGGTGCTTGTGCTGAAACATAGACTCTCCCGCTCCTTGGATGCTGCCAGACCTACTGCGCTTTTCAAGCACCACAGTTTTTGACTCTGATCTCCAGCATCTGCAATTTTCACTTTCTTTCAGTAGCTATTAGCACACTCTGGATTATTCAGCAAGTGCTGTCCAATTGCAGATTTTGTTTTTTACAAGCCTGAGCTGTACGGTTTGTACTATATTGTATGTACACTGTCAATTACAAACAACTAAAGGAACAAGTTGCCTAATTCGATTTACCAACTGAACATAGACCAAAGAAAATTACAGCACAAGAACAGACTTTCCGGCCCTCCAGGTCTGTGTCAATCCTGATCCTCTGTCTATACCTGTCACCTATTCTCTAAGGATCTGTATCCTTCTGTTCCCTGCCTATTCATGTATCTGTCTAGATAAATCTTAAATGACACTATTGTGCCCACCTCTACCACCTCCACTGGTAACATGTTCCAGGCACCCACCACCCTCTGCATAAAGAACTTTCCCTTAAATGTTTCCCCTCTCACCTTGAATTTGTGACCCCCTCTCCCCGTAATTTCTTGCTCTCCATCCTATCGATACCTATTATTGATAAGCCCATTTTCTTCCAAATGGGAATAGAACTTATTCCTCAGTATCTTCTCCAGCAGCTTCCCTACCACTGACGTCAGGCTCACCGGTTTATAATTATCTGGATTATCCTTGCTATCCCTCTTTAAACAAGGGGATAATATTAGCATTTCTCCAGTCCTCTGGGACCTCATCCATGCTCAAGGATGCTGCAAAGAAATCTGTTAAGGCCCCAGCTATTTGCTGTCTCATTTCCCTCCGTAACCTGGGATGCGCCCCATCCGAACCTGGGGAATTACCTTTTAGAATACCCAACACATCCTCACTCCTTATGCTGACTTGACCTAGCGTAATCAAAGATCTAACACTAATCTCAACATCTGTCATGTCCCTCTCCCCAACGAATACTGATGCAAAGTACTCGCTAAGAATCTCACCCATTTTCTCTGACTCCACGCATAACTTTCCTCCTTTGTCCTTGAGTGCCAACGCTTTCTCTAGTTACTCTCTTGCTCCTTATATATGAATAAAAGAACAAAACATTACAGCTCAGGAACAGGCCCTTCGGCTCTCCAAGCCTGTGCTGATCCATATCCTCTAAATCTGCCATCTATTTCCTAAGGATCTGTATCCCTTTGCTCCCTTTGGGATCTTCCTTAACCCTGTATTCTAAAGATATTTCATGACTTCTTTTAGCCCTCTTAATTCTTCATTTTACTTTCCCAATATTATTCCAAAGTTTTGTCTGTTTTCAGCCGCCTTGACCTTACGCATGCTTCCTTTGTTCTCTCAGCTAGTCTCACATTTTACCCTGTCATGCATGGTTCCCTAATCTTGCCACGTTTATCCCAAATTTTAACATGTCTGCCCTGCACTTTAATCCATCTCTCTTTAAAAGCCTCCCACATATCAAATGTGGATTTACCCTCAAACAGTTGCTCCCAATCCACATTCCCCACCACCTGCTGAATTTTGCTATCGTTGGCCTTCCCACTATTTAGCAACCTTCCTTTAGGGCCACTCTCATCTTTGTCCACGAGTATTCTAAAACTTACTGAGTTATATGGTCTGTCTACCTGGCATCACACCAGTAATGTATTCAAACTTTGAACCATTTTTGAGTTACCTGGGAGCTTGGGCAGCTGGGCCAGTATTTGTTCCCTGCCAGCTTCTCTGCAGCAATGACTTGGCCAATTAGCTTTGGCTTGTCAACCATTTAACAGGCTTCGCCTTAAAGTATAGATTGTTATTTTGGTTGAAATTTGGTATTCTTACATTAGTTCTGTTGAGTGCAAGATGAGAAGTCCCAGCAATGCTTATATACAGCAACAAAACACAGACACCTGGTGCCATGGCACACTTATAGAAGAACCTATAGAACCTGTCTCCCACATCCCCTTCTCCCACCACCATATTTTCTCTGTCTCTCTCTCTCTCTCTCTCCCCCCCCCCCCCATCCCTCCCACATTCCTTTTCTCCCACATTCCCTCTCTTCCTCCTTCCCTCACTCCAATATTCCTTCTCACTCCCAAGCACACTCCCACATTCCCTCTCTTTCTCAATCCTTCCCCCTCTCCACATTCCTTCTTGCTCTCCCACATTACTTCTCTCTCCCTCGTGCTCTCGTCTATTCACTCACTCTCCCTTATATCTCCACGTTCCCCCCCCACATTCCGTTTCTCTCCCTAGTTTTCTCCCACATTCCTTCCATCCCTTCCTCTCTCTCACATTCCTTCTCTCCCTTCCTTTCTCTCCCACATGCTGTCTCTCCCACCCTCATTCCCACATTCCTTCTCTCCCCCTCCCGCTTTCCCACATACCCTCTCTCCCTCTCTATTACTCCCTCTCTCACATGCCCTCACTCTCCCTCCCTTGCTATTTCTCACTCCCTCTGTCTCTCTCCCACATTCCCCCTCTCCCACATTTCTTCTCTCTTCCAAATTCCTTCTCTCCCTCCCTCTCTCCAATATTCCCTCACTCTCCCACATTCCTTCTCTCCCACCTTCTCCCCTGCAATTCCCTTCTCTGTCCCACATTCCCCCTCTCCCATATTCTCTTTCTCTCTCACCCTCCCTCTCTCCCCCACTCCTCCCTCTCTCTGCCGCCCTATCTCTCACATTCCACTCCCTCTTTCTCTCCCTCGCTCTCTCCCACATTTACTGTCTCCTCTCTACCACTCCATCTCTCCCACATTCTTTCTAACATGTTACAGGATAGTACAGGCCCGTAGGCCCTCGATGTTGCGCCGACCTGTGAAATTAATCTGATAGCTATCTAACCTACACCGTTCCATTATTATCCATATGTTAAATGCCCTTAACATCGGTGAGTCTACTACTGTTGTAGGCAGGCCGTTCCATGCCTCTACTACTGTGAGTAAAGAAACTACCCCGATACCTGTCCTAAATCTATCACCCTTCAATTTAAAGCTCTGTCCCCTCGTGTTCACCTTCTGAGGAAAAAGGCTCTCACTGTCCACCCTATCTAACTCTCTGCTTATCTTATATGTCTCAATTAAGTTACCTCTCAACCACCTTCTCTCTAACGAAAACAGCCTCAAGTCCCTCAGCCTTTCCTCGTAAGACCTTCCTTTCATACCAGGCAACATCCTAGTAAATCTCCTCTGAACCCTTTTGAAAGCTTCCACATCCTTCCTATAATGCTGTGACCAGAACTGCATGCAATATTCCAGGTGCAGCCTTGCCAGTGTCTTGTACAGCTGAAGCATGACCTCATGGCTCCAAAACTCAATCCCCCAACCAATAAACGCCAACACACCATATGTATTCTTGCCACCCAGGTTGATAGGGTTATTAACTTTCAGTGCTTTATGCACTAGGACATCAAGATCTCTCTGCTCATATACACTGCCAAGAAGTTTACCATTAGCCCAGTCCTGTGTCTTCCTGTTACCTCTGAAATGAACTACCTCACACTTTTCTGCATTAAACTCCATTTGCCACTTCTCAGCCCAGCTCTGCAGCTTATCTATGTCCCTCTGTAACCCACAACATCCTTCGGCACTATCCACAATTCTGCTAACCTTAGTGTCATCTGCAAATTTGCTAATCCATCCTTCTATACCCACATCCAGACCATTTATGAAAATGACACACAGCAGTGGCCCCAAAACAGATGCTTGTGACATACCACTAGTAACTGAGTTCCGGCAGCAACCATCACCCTCTGTCTTCTTTCAGCTAGCTAATTTCTGATCTAACCCGCTAAATCACCCTCAATCCCATGCCCCCATATTTGTGCAAAGCCTACCGTGGGGAACCTTATCAAACGCCTTACTGAAGTACACCACATCAACTGCTTTACCCTCATCCACCTGTTTTGTCCCCTTCTCAAAGAACTCCGTAAGGTTAGTGAGACACGACCTGCCCTTCAAAAAACCGTGTTGACTATCCCTAATCATATTATTCCTTTCCAGGTGATTATGAATCCTATCTGTTATAACCTTTTCCAACACCTTATCCAAAGCCGAAGTAAGGCTCAGTTCTGTTTCTGCTTTTCTCTCCCTCTCTCCCATGTTCTATCTCTTGTGCTCTCTCCCCCACATTCCTTATATCCCTCATTCTCTCTCCTCCCACCACATATCCCCTCTCTCCCTTACTGTACCCCATATTCCGCCTCCCTCTCTCCCACATCCCATCCCACCCTCTCTCTTCCAGCCTGCCGTATTTCGTGTCTCCCCCATTTTCCCCTTTCTCCCACATCCCCTCACTCCCTCCCTATTTCCCACATTCCTTCCCTCTCTCCCACATTCCCCCCCTTCATCTATTTCATATATTTCCTCTCCCTCCCTCAGTCTCTCTCTCCCACATTCCGTCTGCCTCCCTTTCCCCCTCTCTCCCACATTCCCTCTCTGCCACCCCTCAATCCCTCCCTCTTTCTCCCCATTATCCCTCCAAACTTCCTGCTCACTCATATTCTCCCACAATCCTTCTCCCACATTCTCTCTCCCTCCTTCCTTCTCTCCCACATTCCTTCTCTCCAGCCTAATTCCCACATTCTCTCCCTCTATCCCTTCTCTCCCACACCCTCTATCCTTTCCTCTCTTCCACATATTCTCTCTTTCCCCTCTCTCCCACATTTCTTCCCTCCCTCCCTCTCGCCCATGTTTCATCTCTCCCTGCCTCTACAACATTTCATCTCTCCCTCTCGTATTCCCCCTCCCTAACACTTCCCACTCCCACATTCCCCCTCTCTCTCCTCCACTTTTCTTCTCTGCCTCTCCCACATTCTCTCTCCCTCTCACTCTCCCACATTCACTTTCTCTCCCATTCTCCCATATTCCTTCTCTCTCCGTAGCTGTCTCCCACATTTCCCTCTCTGCCCACCCTTCTCTTCCATATTCCGTCCCTCTCTCCTATATTCCTTGTCTACCTCCCTCTCCAACATTCCCCCCCTCTCTCTCTCATTCCTTTTCTTGCTCGTGCTCTCCCACATTCCCTCTCTCCCACTCCCCCTCTCTCTCTAGCTCTCTTCCACAATTCCTCTCTCTCTCCATCACACTGACTCTCTTTACCTCCCGCTCTTCTACATTCCTTCTCTCCTGCATTTCCGCCATCTCCCTTTCTCATACTCTTCCACATTTGTTCTCTCGCACCCTCTATTCCTCCCTCGAGGTTCAGAAAAGATTTCGCAGGATGTTGCCAGGTTTGGAGGGTTTGAGCTATAGGGAGAGGCTGAACAGGCTGGGGCTGTTTTCCCTGGAGCATCAGAGGCTGAGGGGTGACTTTATTGAGGTTTATAAAATCATGAGGGGCACGGATAGGATAAATAGACAAAGTCTTTTCCCTTGGGTGGGGGAGTCCAGAACTAAAGGGTATAGGTTTGGGCTGAGAGAGGAAAGATATAAAAGAGACCTAAGGGACAACTTATTCCCGCAGAATGTGGTGCGTGTACGGAATGAGCTGCCAGAGGAAATCGTGGAGGCTGGTACAATTACAACATTTAAAAGGCATCTGGATGGGTATATGAATAGGAAGGGTTTAGAGGGATATGGAGTGTGGCACTGGAAAAGCATTGCAGGTCAGGCAACTTCTGAGGAGTAGGACAGTCGCCATTTTAGGCATAACCCCTTCATCAGGAATGTGGGTAGAGGGGAAAGGGGTTGAGGGATAAATAGAATGGTGGGGCTGGGCTTGGGGGGTGTGGTGGGGGTAAGGTAACTGGGAAGGCGATAGCTGGATGTAAGTGAGGAGTGATTGCAATCGGTCATTGGGGAGGGTGGAACAGATCAAGAGGGTGATACGAAGTTGGAGGGTTGGATCTTGGATGAGATGGGGGAATGGGAGATTTGGAAGCTAGTTAAGTTGACATTGATGTTGTGTGGTTGGAGTTTTCCAAGGCAGAAGATGAGGTGTTCTTCCTCCAGATGTCGGGTGGCTTGGATTTGGTGGTGGAGGAGGCCCAAGACTTGCATTTCCTTGGTGGAGTGGTCAGCCACAGGGCGGTGGGGTTGTTGAGTGCATGTGTCCCAGAGATGTTCCCTGAAATGCTCCATGAGTTGGTGTTTTGTCTCCCTGATGTAGAGAAGACTACGTTGAGAGCGATGGACACAGCAGATGATGTTTCCAAATCTCCTCATCCCAGATAAAACCCTCCAACTCGGTCTCTTCACCTGTCCCTCTTCTTCTTCCTTCTGACCTATACACTCCAACCTCCCCACCGACCTATCACAATCACCCCTCACCTGCATCCACCTATCGCCATTGCCCCCCCCTTCCCCTCCCCCCCAGCTTCAACCCCACCCTCCAAATTATGTCTCAGCCTCCTTTGTCCCACTCCTGTCAGATTCCTGATAAAGGGCTTATGCCCGAAATGTCAACTCTTCTGCATCCTGGATGCTGCCTGACCGGCTGTGCTTTTCCAGCACCCCACATTTTGAGTCTGAGTCTCCAACATCTTAGAGGGATATGGGCTATGTGCTGGCAAATGGGACTAGGTTAGGTTAAGATATCTGGTTGTCATGGATAAGTTGGACCAAAGGATCTGTTTCTGTGCTGTGTAACTCTGACTGTACGACTCTCCCACATTCCCCTCTCTCTCTCCCTTCCTCACTCTCACATTGCTTCTGTCCCTTCCTCTTTCTCTCCCATTCCCTCTTTCTCCCACATTCTCTTTCCATATCCCCCTCTCCCATATTCCTTCTTTTCCTCACACCCTTCCCTATTCCCTCTCTCCCATACACTTACTCCCTCTCCATCCCTCCAACTCTCTTTCCATCTGTCCCTCCATTCCCACTCTCCCACATGCTTTCACTCCCTCCCTCTCCCACATTCCTTCTCTCTCTCTCCCACATTCCTTTTCCTCTCCCTCTTTCCCACATTCTCCCTCTCTCCAACATTCCCTCTCTTTCCATCCCTCTTTCTCTCTATCCTCTCTTCCTCATTCCCCCTCTCCCCCATTGCTCAATCTCCCCCTCGATTCCTCCCTTTCCGCTCCCTCTCTCCCACCTTCTCTCTCACATAACCCTCTCTCGTTCCCTCCCTCTTTTCCACATTCCCCCATCCCTCTTCTGCCCTGTCTCCCTCCCGCTCTCCCACATTCCCTGCCTCCCCTCCAATCCCCTATATGCCCTCCCTCCCTCCCACATGCCTTCTCCACCCTCCCTCCCTCTCTCTCTCTCCCACATTCCTTCTTTCCATCTCTCTGACACATTCATCCTGTCTCTCCCTCCCACTCTCCCACACTCACTCTCTCTCCCACATTCCTTCTCTCCCTCCCTCTGCCACATTCCTCCTCCTCTCTCCCTCCCACTCTTCCTGTCTCTCACTCTCTCTCCACTCCTATCCCCTATATACCCTCTTCCGCTCTCTTCCGCATTCCTCTCCCTCCCCCTCCCTCTCTACCCTACTCCCTCTCTCTCACTCCCTCTCTCCCACATTGTTTCTCTCCCTCCTTTTGCCACATTCCCCCCCTCTCCCTCGCAGGCTCCAACATTCTCTCTCTTCCCTTCCCTCTCTTCCCCCCGTCATTCGTCTCTCTCTCCCTCCCTCTCCCTCCCTCTCTTCCTTTCTCCCTCATTTTTTTCTCCCTCCCACATTCTCTTACTTTCCCTGCCGAGCTCTCTCGCACTTCCTCTCTGTCTTGCTCCCACATTTCCTCTCTCGCTGCCCTCTTTCCCTCCCCCCATTCATCCGTTTCTCCCCTTCTCCCACATTCCCTCTCTCTCTTCATTCTCTCCCTCTCTCCCATGCCCTCCCCACTCCCACATTCCCTCCCCTCCCTCTACATATCTATCCCTCCAAAGTTCTCCCCTCTCGCACATTCCCTCTCTCTTCCAGATTCCTTCTCTTGCTCCTATATTCCTCCTCAGTCTCCCTCTCTTTCACATTGCTGCTCTCTCTCTTCCTCCCTCAGTCCCACATTCCCTGTCTTTCCCACATTCACTCTCTCTGCCTCCCTTTCTCCCACTTCACTCTTTTCCCCTGTCTCCCACATTCCTACCTTTCTCCACACTTGTTCTACCCTCTCTACTGCATTCCTTCTCTCTTACCCTCTCTCACATTTATTCTCTCTTTCTCTTTTCCATTCCCTATCTTGCCCACATTCCCCCTCTCTCTCTCTCTCCCTTCCCCTCTCCCACAACCCTTCTCTCTCTCCCACATTCCCTCTCTCCCTCTTTTCCTGATATTCCCTCTCCCACATTCACTATCTCCCATTCCCCCCTCCCTCATTCCTCTCTCTCCCACATTCCCTCTCTCTTCCATATTCCCCCTCTCTCTCTGTTCCTCTCTCCTACATTCCTTCTCTTCCTCAATCCCTCTGTCTCCCACTTTCCCACTCTTTCGCATTCCTTCTCTCCCACATTCCCTTTCTCTTTTTCGCCACTTTCCCTCTCTCTTCATCTATTCTTCACTCTCTCCCATCCTCTGGCCCACATGACAACCCTTCCCTCCCTCCCTGTCTCTCCCACATTCCCCCTCCATTCGCTCTCAATCCCTCTCTCACTCTCTCTTCCCTCTTGACCCATACATACATATTGTCTAGGGTGGCATGGTTACTCAGTGGATAGCGCTGCTGCCTCACAGTGTCAAGGACCTGGGTTCGATTGTAGCCTCAAACGACTGTGTGCCTGGGTGGGTTTCCTATGGGTGGTCTGGTTTCCTCCCACAATCCAAAGATGTGCAGATTAGATGAATTGGCCATGCTAAATAGCCCGTAGTGTTCAGGGATGTGTAGGTTAGGTATATTAGTTAGGGGGAAATGTAGAATAATTGGCTAAGTGAACGGATCTGGGTGGGTTACTCTCCAAAGAGTTGGTGCAGACTTTCTGGGCTATAGGGCTTGTTCCCACACTCGGGATTCTATGATTCTCTCTCACTCTCTCTCCCATTTGCTATCTATCTCTCCCGCGTTCCTTCTATTCCTCCTCCTTTCTGCCACATACCCTCACTCTGTCTCTCTTCTCTCCCACATTCCGTCTCTCGCTGTTCCTCCACCACATTCCTCTTTCCCTCCCTCCTTGCCATATTCCCTCCCTCTTTCTCTCTCTCCCTCTCACCCACATTCCCCTACACTCTCTCCACAGCTCTGTCCTGCATTTCCTCACTCACATTCCCTCTCCCTCATTCCCTCTCTCCCTCTTTCTCTCGTATTCCCTATTTTTCCATTTATTTCACACATTCCCGACCCCTCTCTCCCATTCCCCCTCCCACCCTCTCTCTCTCATTCTCACGCATTGCCTCTCTCTCTCCCACATTGCTTCTCTCTCACGCATATTTCTTTTCTCTATCAATCCCTCTCTCTGTCTCTCTTTCCCACATTCCCTCTCCCTGTCTCTCTCTCTCTCTCTCCCACATTCCGTCCTCTCTCTTTCCCTCCTCTAGTGCCCCTCTATCTCACTCACCCTCCCATATGCCCTCTTCATCCCTCCTTCCCTCTCTTCCCTCTCCATCATTCCGCATTCCCTCCTGCTCTCTATCCGTCCCACGTTCCCTGTTTCCTACATTCCGTGCTCTCGCTTCCTCTCTCTCCCTCCACCTCCCCCTCTATCCCTCCCTCTCACTTTTGTTCCTGCTACTTCCCCTTTCCCTCTCTGTCACATTCTCCCCCTCTCTCTCTCCTCTATTCCTCCACCATTCCCCCTCTCTTCCCCCCTCTCCACTCTCCCTGTGTCGTCATCCCTCTACCCCTCCCCCTCCCTTCGTCTCGCACTCCATCCCCCTCTCCCCCTCCCATTCTCCCACGCTCTCTCTCCCTCACCTGCTCTCCCTCTCCTATCCCCCTCTCCATCCCACTCTCTCCCTCCCTCCCACTCTCTCTCACTCTCCCCCTCCCTCCAATTCTTATCTCTCTCTCTCTCCCCCCCCATCCCATACATACCCTCCCTTTGTCCATTTGCTCCCTTCCTCTCTATCTGCCATATTGCCTCTCTCTATCCATCACACTCTCCCACTTTGCCCTCTCTCCCCCTCCATCTCTCCCGCATTCCTTCTCTTCCTCCTCGTTCCTGCCACATTCCCACACTCTCTCCCTCTCTCCCACATTCCTCCTCTCCCTCCCTCTCTCCTACATTCTTTCTCTGTCTCCTGCATTCCTTTTCTCTCTCCCACATTCCCTTTCTTTCACCCCCACATTCCCCCTCTCACTTTCTTTTCCCCCTCCCACATTCCAACCCCTACTCCCTTTCTATTTCACATTACCCTTCTCTCCGACCCCCTCTTCCACTTTCCCTTTCTCTGTCCCTTTCTCTCTCTCCCTCACTTCCACATTACTTCTATTGCTCCCTCTCTCCCTATTAAGCTCTCACATTCCCTCTCTCTCCACCTCGATATCTCCCTCTCCCACATTCCTTCTCTCTCTATCCCACCCTGTCTTGCCTGCCTCTCTCCCACATTCTCTCCCATCCTATCTCTTCCACCCACTTTTCCTCCCACTCTACTACATTCCTCCCTCTCCTCCCTGATTTGTCTTTCCCTCCCCTCCTCTCCAACATTTCCCCTCTCCCTCCATGTCTACCATATTCCCACTCTCTCCCACATTTGCTTTCTCTCTCTCTACCCCTCCATTTCTCCCACATTCCCTCTCTTCGTCCACCTCTTTGCCATATTCCCCCACTGTCTCTCCCTCTCTCCCAGATTCTGTCTTTCCCACATTTCATCCATCCCACATTCTCTCTCTCTCTCTGCCCGTCACATTTCTTCTCTCTCCCTTCCTGTATCCTGTATTCCCTGCTCTCTCTCTCTATCTCTCCCACATATTCCCTCTCTCTTTCTCTCTCTCCCTCTCACCCACATTCCCCATGTTGCATTCCCTGACTCCTCTATTTTCCTCTTTCTCCCACATTCTCTTGCTCCCTCCCTGCTCCCACATGCCTGTCACTCTCCCTCCCTCCCTCTCTCCCATATTGCCCCATATACTCTCTCCATGTCTGTCCTGCATTCCCTCACTCACATTCCCTCTCTCCCACTCTCCCTCCCCCTCCCTCTCTCCCATTCCCTTTCCTTCTATTTCCTCTCTCCGTCTCCTATTCCCTCTTCCTCCCTCTCTCCCTCCTTCCCTCTCTACATCCGTCTTTCTCCCTCTCCATTCCTCCCTCTTTCGCTCACATTCCTATGCTCTCCAATGTTCCTTCTCTCTCTCCCACATTCCTTCTCTCTCTCAATCCCTCTCCCTCACATTCCCTCTTTTTTCTTTTTCCCACATCCCCTCTCCCTGTCTCTGTCTACCATATTCCCCTGTTGTCCCTCCCTCCCTCCCTCCCATCTCCATCCCTCCACATTCCTTTCCTGTCTCGTCTCCTCTCCCTCCCACATTCCCCATTTCACGCATTCCCCTGCTCTCTCCTTCCCCCTCTATCCCTCAGTCTCTTCCACATTCTGTCTCCCTCCCCATTTATTCCTCCCTTTCCCCCTGTCCCACATTCCCTCCCTCTCTCCTCATCTATCCCTCCAAAATACCCCCTCTCTCCCACATTCCTTCTCTCCAATTACATTTCTCTCCCAAGCGCTCTCCCACATTCCCTCTCTCTCTCTCACATTCCCTTTTCACATTCTTTTTCCCAATCCCTCTCCCTCACATTCCCTCTTTTTGTTTCTCTTTCCCACAATCCCTCTCCTTGTGTCTTTCTCCCATATGCTCTCTCTATCCCTCCCTCACTCCCATATTCTCCCTTTATCCATCCCTCCCTCTCTCCCCTCTCCATGTCTCTGCATTTTCTCTCTCCCCCCCTCCCCCCCTCCCTCCCTCCCTCTCCCCTCTATCCCTCCTGCATTCTCTCTGTTTCCCGCGTTCCCGGTGTCTCTCCATCCCCATCTAACCCTCCATCTCTCCCTCATTCTCTCTCCCTTCCTCCTTCCCTCCCCTCCCTCTCCCCCCTTTCCCCCTCTCCTTCATTCCTTCCCTCCCCTCCCTCTCCCCCCTTTCCCCCTCTCCTTCATTCCCTCCCTCCCTCCCTCCCTCCCTCCCCCTCTCCCACATTGCCTCTCTGTCTGACTCGCTACCACGTTTCCCCTTTCGCTAGCACTACACGGCATCCCCCATCCTCTCTCCTTCCCTCCCTACCTGCCTCTCCCTTCTCCTGCCCTATCCTTCCTCCCTTCCCCTCCTTTTCTCTCCCTTCCCTTTCTCCCCTCTCCATCACTCTCGCTCTCTCTGCCTCCCTTGTTCCCTCGCTCCCCCCACTTCCCCTTCCTCTCTCCCCATCCCTCTCTCTAGCTTCCTCTATCTCCCTTTCTCCCCTCCCACTATTATCTCTCTCTCCCCGTCCCTCTCTCCCACATTTCTTCTCTCCCTATTCCCTCTCCCCTTCCACCTCTCCCCATTCCCCCCTTTCCCACACTCCCTCTCTCTCCCCACCCACACTCCCACATTTCCTCTCAATCTCTTTCCCATACTCCTACTCCCAGCCTCTCTCTCCCACATTCCCCTACTCACACTCTCTTCTCTACCTTCCCCCTCTCTGTCCCACATTCCCCCTCTCTCTCTCCCACATTCCCTCTGTCTCTCCCTCTCCCTGTCTCCCACATTCCCCCCTCTCTCCCACATCCCCTCACCTCCCCTCTATTCCTGCCTCTATCCCACATTTCCTCCCAATCTCTCTGTTACTCCCTTCCTCTCTCCCACATCCCCCCATCCACACTCTCTTCTCTACCTTCCCGCTCTCTGTCCCACATTCCCTCTCTCTCCCACATCCCCTCTCTCTCTCTCCCACATTCCCTTAATCCCCCTCTATTCCTGCCTCTATCCCACATTTCCTCTCAATCTCTCTCCCACACCCCTCTCCCACTCCCTCCCTCTCCCTCTCCCACTCTAACACCCACATTCCCCCTCTCTGTCACCCCCTCCCTCTCTCCCATATTCCCCTCTCTCTCTATCCCCCTCTCTTCCACATCCCCCTCTGTCTCTTTCCCTCTCCGTCTCCCACATTATCTCCCACTCTCTCATATTCCCCCTCTCCCTGTCTCCCATATTCCCCTCTCTCCCACATTCCCTCTCTCTCCCCCACATTCCTTCTCTCTCTTGCTCCCACATTCTCTCCCCACCCTCCCTCCCACATTCTCTCCCCACCCTCCCTCACACATTCCCCCCCACCCTCCCTCCCACATTCTCTCCCCACCCTCCCTCCCACATTCTCTCCCCACCCTCCCTCACACATTCCCCCCCACCCTCCCTCCCACATTCTCTCCCCACCCTCCCTCACACATTCCCCCCCACCCTCCCTCACACATTCCCCCCCACCCTCCCTCCCACATTCTCTCCCCACCCTCCCTCACACATTCCCCCCCACCCTCCCTCACACATTCTCTCCCCACCCTCCCTCACACATTCCCCCCCACCCTCCCTCACACATTCCCCCCTCTCTCCCACATCCCCTCACTTCCCCTCTATTCCTGCCTCTATCCCACATTTCCTCTCAATCTCTCTCCCACACCTCTTCTTCTCCCTCCCTCTCCCACTCTAACACCCACATTCCCCCCTCTCTGTCACTCTCTCTCTCTCTGCCCCCCACCCTTTCCCCCCTCCTCTCTCTCCTCCACATTCCCTCTGTCTCTCTCCCTCTCCCTGTCTCCCACATGGTCTCCCTCTCTCTCATATTCCCTCTCTCCCACATTCCCCCTCTCTCTCTCCCACATTCCTTCTCTTTCTCTCTCTCTCTCTTTCGCTCCCTCTCTCTCATTCTCCCCCCCCCCCACTCTCTCTCCCTCTCTGTCCCACATTCCCTCTCTCTCTCCCCCGTATTCCCCCTCTCTCTCCCTCGTTCCCTCTCTCATTCTCCCCTCCACTCTCCCTCCCACATTTACTCTCTCTCTCTCCCACATTCCTTTTCTATCTCACACACACATTCCCTCTCTGTCCCGCATTCCCCCTCTCCCTCGTTCCCTCTCACATTCTCCCCTCCACCCTCCCTCCCACATTCCTCTCTCCCTCCCACATTCCTCTCTCCCATATTCCTCCCCTCTCTCCCTCGCTCCCCCCTCTCACATTTAATCTCTCTCTCTCTCCCCCACATTCCCTCTCTCGCTCTCACACACACACATTCCCCCTCTCTCTCTCTCACACACACACACACACACATTCCCTCTCTCTCTCTCTCTCTCTCTCTCACACACACACACACACACACACATTCCCTCTCTCTCTCTCTCTCTCCCCCCCCCCCCCCCCCCCCCTCACCTCCCTCTCCCCCCTCTCTGTCTGTGTCTCGGTGTGCAATGGCGGCGATGAAGCTGCTGACCGGTGCTGGGTTGTTGCTGGCTCTGTGCGCTCTCGGCCTGCTCGCCATGGCTATCTGCACCGATTACTGGTACGAGACGGACGCCCGGCGGCACCGGGACCGCTGCAAGAACTACGCGAACAAGAGGAACGACCCCGGCTTCATCTACATCCCGAGCCAGAACCTGCCCCTCCGCCAGGCTCCCCGGCAGCTGCTGGCCCGGGCACACGGCTACTTCCTCGCTTCAGCCCCGCTCGACTCTCACTGCAGCCGCCAGTTCAACTCCACCATCCTGGGCCTCTGGAGGAAGTGCCACCGCCAGGGCTTCGACCAGGACACCGAGGAGCTCATCTTTAAAGGTGAGAGCCGGCCGGGGCTGGGCAAGGGGGGAGAGAGACAGGGTGGGGGTCTCCCAGAGAACTGGGGGAGGGTGGGGGGGAGCAGGGTGGGAGAGAGGATTGGATTGCCGGAGAGCACAGAGATTGAGAGACTCGGGGCTCTAGGACAGAGGAATACCTCCCTGGGGCTGGGGGGAGGTGAATGGGGTTGAAGTGTGTTTGCTGCACAGAGTTAGGTTAGGAGCACTTCAGGGTTTTGGGTGGTGAAGAGGTTGGGTTCGGGCTCTAATCTGTAAACGCGACCTTGACATCATGTTGCTTTGGAGTCTACTGCTTGAGTGTTGTCCGCAGAAACTCCTAGTTAAGTGGGATGTGTATTGACAGGAGTCTGGGTTTGGTGAGTGAGGTGAATTTGCCTGTGTTTTCAGTATTTGGCAGTCTGCTTATCGCTGCTGCTCTGGGTGTGCTCGGCATTGGCTGAAAGCCTGGATTTTGGATCCAGGAACGGCGCTGTCCGGGGTGCTGAACGCTGCCATGCAAGACGCTAGACAATCTTGTTTGACAAGAGAACCATAGCTCCTGGGTTGTGATATACAGGCTGTGCTTTAATCGGTGTTAAGAGTATGCAGTGAAATCAGGAACTGTGAGGCTGTTAACAGTCAGATTAACGGGGAGAGCAGGCATCATGGAAGCATTAAATTATAGATTAATATCCGGGGAATGAGAGAGATGAGACACCCACAGGCTGCTAGACTTCAAAACAGTCAGCAAATATCAGTCAATCAATCAAAGGGTCTTTGGCTGTGGCTGGGTGTGGGGATTAGAGACTGGGTAGGTGGCAGATATGCAGTAAACGGTGCTCTGTCTTCCACTCAAACATTGTTTACTAGGATATCATTTGACTCACAATGAAGTTAGAAGAACTTTCTAACAAGCCTGCGCTTGAATTTGTCCTGCTTTCTACTCATTATAGAATTGTAACAGTGAATTGTAAATCTCACTTTAATGGAAGAGAGGGGCTAAATAATCAGATAACTCGATTTCCACTTTAAACACTGATTATTTTCTCAATGAATTCGAGAGAAAGTGCATCACTGCCAGACATAGCAATCATAAAGGCATGGTCTTTTCTATCTGATTCAGCAGTGTGTGTGTGTGTGTGTGTGTGTGTGTGTGTGTATGTATGCCTTTCTATGGAAAAGCACTGTTCCATGTTTGGGCACGTGCACCAATGCATTATTGCTTGAGCCTATCTATATGTCATGCACAAGTTAGGATCACATAATTATTGCCATACTAACATAGGAGAGAAAAGTATGTACAGAGGGCAGGAGTTGGTCTTCAATAGCGATGATACAAGTAGCATCTCGGAAATAGCTGTAAGTCAGGAATTGAAAAAGAGGGAGGAACTGAAGAAAATTCCAGTCTCCAGGGAAATAGCTAGGAGTACATTGTTGGACCTGTGAGCTGACACATCTCAAAGTCCTGATGGATTTCATCTTCGGGTCTTAAAATGAGTAACTAATGAGATAGTTGATTCCTTGGTTTTAAGTTTCGAAAGCTCATTAGAGTGTTACTTTTGGATTGTAAAATAGCGAATTTAATTCCTTCTTTTCCACAAAAGGAGAAAGCAGGAAACTACATGACAATCAGCTTAACAGTGAAAAATATTACAAGTTACTGTGAAAGATATTATAACAGGGACAAGTTCAAGATAATCAGGAGAAATTCCCTTGTCAAAGGGATATCTAATTGAACTAATTCTTTGGAGAAATCTGAAAAAGAGACTTGAGGTGTAGATAAAGGAGAACCAGCAGATGTACTGTATATAGATTTCCAGAAGGCATTTTGTAAGGTGCTGCATCAAAGGTTATTGTGGAAAATGAAAGCTCATGCTGTGGGAAGTAACATATTGGCATGGATTGAAGGTGGACTAGCTAACAGGAAGCAGAGAGTCGGAGTTATGAGTGGTGTGCCACAGGAGTTGGTGCTGGGGCCTCAGTTCTTTACAATTGATACAAATGATTTGGTTGAAGGGCTGGAAGGCATTAAATTAGCAATATTGATTGGTTCAGTGAGTGGTCAAAGATCTGTCAAACAAAGTAAAATGTGGGAACACATGAAATTGTTCATTTTGACAGGAAGAATAAAATAAAATGGGCGGCACGGTGGCACAGTGGTTAGCACTGTTGCCTCACAGCGCCAGAGACCCGGGTTCAATTCCTGCCTCAGGTGACTGTCTGTGTGGAGTTTGTACATCCTCCCCGTGTCTGCATGGGTTTCCTCCGGGTGCTCCGGTTTCCTCCCAAAGATGTGCAAGTTAGGTGAATTGGGCATACTAAATTGCCCGTAGTGTTAGGTGAAGGGGTAAATGTAGGGGAATGGGTCTGGGTGGGTTGCACTTCGGCAGGTCATATGGATTTGTTGGGCCAAAGGGCCTGTTTCCACACTAAGTAATCTAATCTAATCTGAAAGCCCATTGTCTAAATAGTGAGAGATTGCAGAGCCCTGAGATGCAGAGGGATCTGGGTGTCCTAGTGCTTGATTTGATTTGATTTATTTTTGTTACATGTACAGTGAAATGTTTTGTTTTGTGTGCAGTACATGCAGATCATACCATACAAAGTGCATAAGGGTAATAGAACAGAGCGAGGAATATAATGTTACAGTTGCAAAGGTGAATCAGGCCTGGCTGATCATAAAAGATTTAAAAGTAGATTTAAAAGAGCATTGTTAGTAATTTTAACAGACTTAGAATTGAAATTTAAAAGAGCAGAACGATTGGAAGATATGCAAGAGTAAGATGTCCTGCAGAGAGCTCGCAAAGTGTTGCCATGTGTCAGTGCCATCTTGAAACCATGACAGAACGTTAGTATGCAGGTACAGCAAGTAATCAGGAAAGCAAATGGTTTAATTGTGAGAGGAATTGAATGCAAGCCCTTCTGCTGCATTCATAGAGGGTGCTGTGGAGATTGTACATATCTGGGGCATACTGCTGCAGGTGGTGGAAATGATGCAGAAGCTGGGGGAGTGGAAAATGAGGGCACTCGAGTAGTGTTGTGGGAGGGAAGGGAAGGGGTGACGGCTGAAATGCAAAATTGGCAGGACACGGTTGAGGACGCTGTTAACCCACAAGGTGGGAGTCCTTGGCTGAGGAAGAAGGTGAACATTTCTGAGGCATGCCCACCCCCGCAGAAGGTAGCATCATGAGATCAGATGAGATGGAGGCAGGAAAACTGGAAGAACAGAATGGAGTCGTCACAGGAAGCAGGATGTGAGGATGTATAGCACAGTAACTCTGGGAGTCTGTTGGTTTGTCATGGTCAGCCTATCCCCAGGAATGGAAACAGAGGTGACAAGGAATGGAACAGAGGATTCAGATGTGACCAAATGAAGGTGAGAGTGGGATGGAAATTGGAAGTAAAATTGACAAATTTTCCCAGTTCAAAACAAGAGAGGGAGGTAGCGCCGACAATGTCATCGGTGTACCAGAAAAAGAATTTTGGGGAGGGACCCAGGTAAGATTGTAACAAGGAATATTCCAGGTACTGCACAAAACATCTGGCATCACTGGGGCCCACCCTTGGCCACATCTGAAGAAAGTGGGAGGAGTTAAACAAGAGATTCTTCAAAGAGAGGATGAGCTTGGATAGGCAGAGGAGGGTGGTGGCGGGGGGGGGGGGCAGTTCATGCTTTCTTTCCAGGAAGAAGAGGAAAGCCCTGAAACTATCCTGGTGGAGGATGGGCATGTAAAGGTATTGCATGTCCATGCTGCAGAGAAGTTGGCTGGTGTCTGTGAATGGGAAACTGATGTAATTGTGGATGCAAGAGGGGAGGGACGAGGTTCACAGATTCATACGTGCACAGAAAAGGTCCTTTGGCCCATTGAGTTTGTACCGATATAACTGCCACCAGAAGTGCGCTAATCCCAATTTTCTGCATTTGTCCCATGTCCTTGAATGTTATAATATTTGTAGTACTTATTGGATTAGGTTCCCTACAGTTTGGAAACAGGCCTTCTGCCTAACAAATCCACACTGACTGTCTGAACGGTAATCCATCAAACCCATTCTCCTACCCTATATTTACCCCTGACTAATGCATCTAACACTATGGGCAACTTAGCATGGCCAATTCACCTGATCTGCGCTTCTTTGGATTTTGGGAAGAAACTGGAACACCTGGAGGAAACCCATGCAGGCACAGGGAGAATATGCAAACTCCATGAAACAGTCGCCTGAGGCTAGAATCGAATCCAGGTCCCTGTTGCTGTGAGACAGCAGTGCTAACCACTGAGCCACCTTGTCACCACTTATCCAAGTTTCTTTTAAAGGTTATAAGATTTCCAGTGTCCACGCCCTTCCCAGGAAGTGCATTCCAGATTTCCATCACCTCCTGAGTGAAAAACCGTTTTGCCTAAATCCCCTCTGAATCTCCAGCCCTTTACCTTAAAACTATGCTCTTTCATGATTGACCCCTCAACTAAGGGGAATAGCTGCTCTCTGTTCTCCCCGTCCGTACCTCTCAGTCCTATACATCTCAGTCAGGTCCCCGCCTCAGTCTTCTCTACAGCAAAGAAAACACCCCAAGCTTATGTAATCTCTCCTTATAGCTCAATTTCTCCATCCCAGGCAACACCCTGGTGAACCTCCTCTGTACCCCCACCCTCACCAGTGCTATCACATCCTTCCTGTAGTGAGGTTACCAGCAGTGCACACAGTTACAGCCTGCACAGTGCTCTGTACAACTCCAGCACTATCTCCTTTCTCTTATACTCTACCCCACAACTGAAGAAAGCAAGTTCCCCATATGCCGCCTTAACTATTCTATTCACGTGCTCTAGGAGAAAGTGAGGACTGCAGATGTTGGAGATTAGAGCTGAAAATGTGTTGCTGGAAAAGCGCAGCAGGTCAGGCAGCATCCAAGGAGCAGGAGAATCGACGTTTCGGGCATGAGCCCTTCTTCAGGAAATCACGTGCTCTGCCGACTTGAGGGATCTGTGAATAATTACCCCAAGATCCTTCTGTTCCTCTAAGCTACCCAGTATCCTGGTATTCATTAAATACTGAGCTGAAAATGTGTTGCTGGAAAAGTGCAGCAGGTCAGGCAGCATCCAAAGAGCAGGAGAATCGACGTTTCGGGCATGAGCCTAAATACTCCCTCAACTTGCTGCTTCTTCCAAAGTGCATCACCTTGCACTTGTCAGGGTTAAGTACTGTCTGGCACTGATTTGCCTGTCTGACCAATCAATCTATACCTTACAACCCTACAATCATTTTCTTTGTTATTTACCATTCCACCAATCTTGATGTCGTCTGCAAATTCATTTAACAATCCCCCCTACATTTTCACCTACATTATTTATTATATATGTAACAATAAGCTTCCCAGTACTAATTCTTGTTGTAAGCCACTGGACACTGGCCTCCAGTCACTCGAACAGCCTTCTACCACTGCCTTTTATGTCCTATTGCTAAGCCAGTTTCCAGTCCATCTCGTCATGTTTCCCTCAATTCCATGTGCTTTAAACTTCTCAGTCAATCAGTTTCCCATGTAGGACCATGTCAAAAGCTTTGTTAAAATCCATATAAACTACATCAACATGAGCTTCCCTCATCCGCACGCTTAATCACATTTTCAAAACACTCTAACACATTTGTTAGACATAATCTGTCTCTGCAAAGCCATGCTGACAATCCCTAATTAACCTCTTGTTTTTTCAAGTAGGTGTTAATTCGCTCCTTCAGAATTTTCCCCTGTAGTTTCCCGACCACGAATGTGAGACACTCTTCCGATCCCCCCCCCCCACCGCTGTTGAAAGGTGAGACCACATTAACTCTCCCCTGTGGTGAGAGCCCCTCCTATTCCCTGCCTCGTCGTCCACAGCAGCCTGGGATGCAATTCATCCAGGCCAGGGGTTTTGTCTATTTTAAGCCTGATGGTGCCTCCAATACCTCCCCATTCCCTCTGTCAAACTGTGTAAGTTCCTCACAGTCCTTTCTCATGAATTCCATACCTACATCTTCCTATTCCAGAGTGAAGACCCAAGAGAAATATTTATTGAACACCATTCTAATATCATGCAGTTCACACACAGGTCACTCCCTTGGTCCTTAATGGGCCCTACCCTTTCCATAGTTAACCTCTTCCCGTTAAAGTATTTATAAAATATCTTAGGATTCTCCTTAATCCTATTTCCAAGTCCTTTCTCATGCTCCTCCTTTTTGATTAGATTAGATTACTTACAGTGTGGAAACAGGCCCTTTGGGCCAACAAGTCCACACTGACCCGCCGAAGTGCAACCCACCCATACCCCTACATTTACCCCTTACCTAACACTACTGGCAATTTAGCATGGCCAATTCACCTGGCCTGCACATCTTTGGACTGTGGGAGGAAACCGGAGCACCCGGAGGAAACCCACGCAGACACAGGGAGAACGTGCAAACTCCACACAGTCAGTCGCCTGAGGCAGGAATTGAACCCGGGTCTCTGGCGCTGTGAGGCAGCAGTGCTAACCACTGTGCCACCGTGCCGCCCACACAGTTGCTGTTCTAACTGTGTAGGGGAGAGTTTTAAAAAATTGAGTTGAGTTAGGACGAATTGCGTTCCATGGGGCAGGAGCAGGCAGAAACAATAGGTCCTGTTTGTGAATCTTGGGAAGAAGGTAGAACATAGAACATAGAACAATACAGCACAGAACAGGCCCTTCGGCCCATGATGTTGTGCTGATCATCTATCCTAGATTAAGCACCCATCCATGTACCTATCCAATTGCCGCTTAAAGGTCGCCAGTGATTCTGACTCTACCACTCCCTCGGGCAGCGCATTCCATGCCCCCACCACTCTCTGGGTAAAGAACCCACCCCTGACATCTCCCCTATACCTTCCACCCTTCACCTTAAATTTATGTCCCCTTGTAACACTCTGAGGTAGAAGTGCACTGTGTGGGGTTGGGGGACCATGAGCTTGAAGCGGTGAAGGGAAGATCACCAGATGAAATGAGGTTAGTGACCATTGTAGAACATAGAACATAGAAGGATACAGCGCAGTACAGGCCCTTCGGCCCTCGATGTTGCGCCGACCGAATCCTACCTAACCTATACTAGCCCAATAACTTCCAAATGCCTATCCAATGCCCGCTTAAATGACCATAAAGAAGGAGAGTTCACCACTGATACGGGCAGGGCATTCCATGAACTCACAACCCGCTGTGTGAAGAATCTACCCCTAACATCTGTCCTATACCTACCACCCCTTAATTTAAAGCTATGTCCCCTAGTAACACCTGACTCCATTAGCGGTAAAAGGTTCTTAGTATCTACCCTATCTAAACCCCTAATCATCTTATACACTTCTATCAGATCTCCCCTAAACCTTCTCTTCTCCAATGAGAACAGCCCCAAGTGCCTCAGCCTTTCCTCATAAGATTTTCCTACCATTCCAGGCAACATCCTGGTAAACCTCCTCTGCACTCGTTCTAAAGCTTCCACATCCTTCCTATAGTATGGCGACCAAAACTGCACACACTACTCCAGATGAGGCCTCACCAGAGTCTTATACAACTGCAACATGACCTCAGGACTCCGGAACTCAATTCCTCTGCCAATAAAGCCCAGTACACCATATGCCTTCCTCACAGCACTATTTACCTGGGTGGCAACTTTCAGAGATCTGTGTACATGGACACCAAGATCCCTCTGCTCATCCACACTACCAAGTAGCCTACCATTAGCCCAATAATCCATCATCTTGTTATTCCTACCAAAGTGAACGACTTCGCACTTAGCTACATTGAATTCCATTTGCCACATTTCCGCCCAGCTCTGCAACTTATCTATATCCCGCTGTAACCTACCACTTCCTTCCTCACTATCCACAACTCCACCGACTTTTGTGTCATCCGCAAACTTGCTTACCCAGCTTTCAAGTCCTTCCTCTAGATCATTTATAAAGATAACAAAAAGCAATGGTCCCAAAACAGATCCTTGTGGTACACCGCTAGTAACTGCGCTCCAAGATGAACATAATCCATCAACTACTACCCTCTGTCTCCTTCCAGCCAGCCAATTCCTAATCCAAACCTCTAATGTATCCTCAATGCCATACCTCCGAAGTTTTAGCATTAGCCTACCATGGGGAACCTTATCGAACGCCTTACTAAAATCCATATACACAACATCTACTGCTTTACCCTCATCCACTTCCTTGGTCACCTTCTCAAAGAACTCAATAAGGTTTGTGAGGCACGACCTGCCCTTCACAAAACCATGCTGGCTATCCCTGATCACGTTATTCCTACCCAGATGTTCATAAATCTTATCCCTTACCATTCTCTCTAAGACTTTGCCCACCACTGAAGTCAGACTCACTGGCCTATAGTTACTAGGGCTATCCCTACTCCCTTTCTTGAACAATGGGACCACATTCGCTATCCTCCAGTCCTCTGGTACTATTCCCGTTGACAACGACGACATAAAAATCCAGGCCAATGGCTCTGCTATCTCCTCCCTAGCTTCCCATAGGATCCTGGGGTAAATGCCATCAGGCCCAGGAGACTTATCTATATTCATCCTTTCCAATATTCCCAAAACCTCTTCCCTGCATATTTCCAGGGCATCCATTCTAATTATTTGTGATTCCATATTCACATCAGCAACAGTGTCCTGTTCCTGAGTGAATACTGATGAAAAGTACTGATTTAATGTCTCTCCAATCTCCTCCGCCTCCACACACAACTTCCCACTACTATCCTTGACTGGACCGATACCTACCCTAGTCATCCTTTTATTCTTGACATACCTATAGAAAGCCTTTGTGTTCCATGATGGGGTCATGGTCCAAGGGGAAACAGGAGGGAGATATCAGAGAGCTGGCGTTCAGCCTCTGCAATGTAGAGGTGAGTCCGCCAGACAACAGCGGCACCACCCTTGTCAACAGTCGGGGTTGGATCTGAGAGCATGGGGTACAGTCAGTTCAGAGGGAGGTATGTTTGAATAGTTGAGGGGAAAAGAAATGAAGGTGACAGCTTTACTTTCTGTTTAAAAGAGTAGAGAGTGCTTTACAATCAATTTAAGAGAGAAGAGGAGGCTGTACTCTGTATCTAACCCTGTACTTTTCCTGTTCCGAGGGTGTTTGATGGTGACTGTGTAAAGGGAGCTTACTTTCAGTTTCAAAGAGCAGAGGGAGCTTTATGTTCAGTTTAAAATAGTACAGGGTGCTTTACAATTAGGTTAAAATAATAAGAGGCACTTTAGTCTGTGTCTATCTAAATGCCGTACCTGTCGAGGAGTATTTGAAGGGAGACAGTGTAGAGGGGCTTAACTCTGAATCTAATCCCATGCTGTATCTTCCTGACAGTGTTCAATAGGACAATTTAGAGGGAACTCTACCCTGTATCAAACCGCATGCTGTACTTAGAATCATCAAATCCTTATAGTCCAGATAGAGGCCATTCAGACCATTGAGTCTACACCAACCCTCTGAAGAGCATCTCTCCCAGAACTACTGTGCTACTTACCTGCACACTCTCTTTGATTGGGAGAGTGAAGAAGAAATTTTATTTTCAGTTTAAAGGGAACATTGCGCTATAATTAACCCTGCCTTGTCTCTGTCCTGGGAGAGTTTGATGGGGCCAGTATCAAGGTAGCTTTATTTTCCATTCAAAGTGAAGCTTCGCTCTGTCTAAAAGACTTGAGGAAGCTTTGTTTTCAATTTAATACATTTGAGGGAGCTTAACTCTGTGTCTAGCCTTGTGCTGTACCTGTCCAGGGAGTGTTGGATGGTGACAGTGGAGCAGGAGCTGTGCTTTCAGTTGAGAAGAATTAAGGAAGCTTGACTTTGTGTTTTCAAGTAGAGGGGCCTTTACGCTGTAACCCCATCTTGTCCCTCTTCCATTAATGTTTGGCGTGGATAGTGTAGAGGAAGTTTTACTATCAAAAGAATTGATGGTTTCTTTCAGTTTAAAAGATTAGAGCAAGCTTTAATTTCAGTTTAAAGAGCAGAGGCAGTTTGTACTTTCAGCTTAAAAGAGTAGAGAGAGCATTACCCTATATCTAACCCCATGCTGTCCCTAATGAATATGTTTAGTCTTGGCTAAGACTACCGACAGTGTGGAAACAGGCCCTTCGGCCCAACAGGTCCACACCTACCAGCCAAACAATAACCCACCCAGACTCATTTCCTTACATTTTACCCCTGACTAATGTACCTAACACTATGGGCAATTTTTGGACTGTGGGAGGAAACTGGAGCACCCGGAGGAAACCCATGCAGGCACAGGGAGAATGTGCAAACTCCACACAGACAGTTGCCCTGAGGCAGGAATTGATCCCAGGACCCTGGTGCTGTGAGGCAGCAGTGCTAACCACTGAGCCACCGTGCCCCTATAGGGGGAATTTCCTCTGTTCACTTTTTAATTGCCTCGGGAGTGTTTATTTGCTCACTGACCTTCACCCACTTAGTGTTCTGTGGAAATATCGAGTGATGGGAGCTTGAGTGGGGAAGAGCTGAGAGAGGTTTTATGTTCACTGAAACTGCTCAGAGAGTGAATGTGGAGAGAGTTTGGTAACTGTATCTAATCTGTGCTGCACCTTGGTCTTGAATACAGTCCTAGCTGTTTGTTGTAGAATCAGCCAACATCCAGACCCTGAAGCAAATGATACAGAGGGAGTTGGAACACCAGCAGATTACATAATTATTGAAACAGTGAGCCTCAGGCATTGCTGGAACAAGGACCAATCAGAGTTTCTAAGGTTCAGAGTAATACAGTGTACTGCAGATTGACGTTCAGAGTAATGGAGAGGACTATGTTTTGAGGTTCAGAGTGGCAGTGCAGTAATTAGGAATGGATGCATGTATTATATATCTTGTCTGTGCAGTGAGCCTCCTGATAGAATGTATTGTTAGTGGCTGTGGTTTAAGTCTGGAGAATTGAAGGAGTGGTGATTGCAGTCGGAAGTGGCGCACGTTGTAGTGTTGGCTGGACAGATGGCAACACTGGGTCACCCTGGGCCTGTCAACACTGAAGCCTGAATGAAGCTAATGCCAGCAGGGAGAAAAGGCCTCCGACAGCTGACGGAGACACATCAGGTGAGGCACAACTAGGAAATGCCCAGGGATAAGAGGGCAGATTGACAGAAGCAGAAAGTGTTTACTGAAAGCAGAACACACATATGCAAAATTCTGGATTAGAGTGGTGCTGGAAAAGCACAACAGTTTGCCAGACTCCAATGCTGTAATAGTCTACGGATTTACTATATTGAGCTGCTACTCTAAGGTGTCTCTGTTTTTAACATAAAACAGTTGTTTGGTGCTGAAAGGAAGTAACAATACCTTTTCTAAAGAGACATTGAATATATGTGTCCGCACTGTGGCTATTTGATGGTAGGATTGATGTTTTGATGATCTTTCTGGACAGAGTCAGTGCCCTATGAACAGATGGTTAAAATGTCAGTAATACTTGCTGTGAGTGGGTGCGTTAAGTTGTGTTAATCGCAGAGTGTGGACCAGCACTGGCTCTGAAATAGTGTGTTTATGTTACAGGTGTTGTACAGCGATGTATTCCTGTGAAGTATCACTACTCCTCCTCAACAGTGCCACGAAACCTACCAGTTAATTTAACCCTGACTATTCGGCAGGACGAATGGCATGCTTTGCGTAAGTACAAGGGAAAGAACACATTTCAGTGTAATAGAGTACCACAGGCTGAGGGTTAGAGTAATAGAGTACCACAGGCTGAGGTTTAGAATAAAGGAGTACCTCAGGCTGAGGTTTAGAGTAATGGAGTACCACAGGCTAAGGTTTAGAGTAATGGAGTTCCGCAGGCTGAGGTTTAGAGTAATAGAGTGCTGCAGGCTGAGGTTTAGAGTAATATAGTACCACAGGCTGGGGTTTAGAGTAATATAGTACCACAGGCTGAGTACCACAGACTGAGGTTTAGAGTAACAGAGTACCACAGGCTGAGGTTTAGAGTAATGGAGTACCACAGGCTGAGATTTAGAGTAATGGAGTACCTCAGGCTGAGGTTTAGAGTAATGGAGTACCGCAGGCGGAGGTTTAGAGTAATATAGTACCACAGGCTGAGGTTTAGAGTAATGGAGTAACACAGGCTGAGATTTAGAGTAATGGAGTACCTCAGGCTGAGGTTTAGAGTAATGGAGTACCGCAGGCGGAGGTTTAGAGTAATATAGTACCACAGGCTGAGATTTAGAGTAATGGAGAACCACAGGCTGAGATTTAGAGTAATGGAGTACCGCAGGCTGAGGTTTAGAGTAATAGAGTACCGCAGGCTGAGGTTAAGAGTAATATAGTACCACAGGCTGAGTACCACAGGCTGAGGTTTCGAGTAATGGAGTACCACAGGCTGAGGTTAAGAGTAGTAGAGTACCACAGGCAGAGGTTTAGAGTAATGGAGTACCGTAGCCTGAAATTTAGAGTAATGGAGTATCACAGGCTAAGGTTTAGAGTAATGGAGTACCGCAGGCTGAGGTTTAGAGTAAGAGTACTGCAGGCTGAGGTTTAGAGTAATATAGTACCACAGGCTGAGATTTAGATTAATGGAGTACCACAGGTTGAGATTTAGAGTAATGGAGTACCACAGGCTGAGGTTTAGAGTAATGGAGTACCACAGGCTGAGATTTAGAATAAAGGAGTACCTCAGGCTGAGGTTTAGAGTAATGGAGTACCATAGGTGAGGTTTAGAGTAATGGAGTACCGTAGGCTGAGATTTACAGTAATAGAGTACTGCAGGCTGAGGTTTAGAGTAATGGAGTACCACAGGCTGAGGTTTAGAGTAATAGAGTATTGCAGGCTGAGATTCACAGTAATAATATCACAGACTGACGTTCAGAGTAATAGATAATTCTGCAAGCTGAGGTTCTGTGTAAAACAGGGGGCTGTAGGCTAAGGTTCACAGTAATAAGAGTATTGCAGCCTCAGACTCAGATTCATAAACAGTACTTCAGGCAGACAGTCAGAGTACTAGAAAGAACTGCAGGCTGAAGTTCAGAGGAATGCAGAGTCCAAGATTCTGGCACCGAGAATGTAATCTAATTAAATGAGAGGTACATCGGGATCATTTGGGATAGGGGTCTCTAGTCAGAGGCACAGACAGACATTGCAGCGGCCGGCAGTGAAAAATCAGAATGGTACCCTGGATCATTAAGCTACCAGGATCTCAAATACCAGGATAAAAAAAATCTCAGAGAAGGTGCAGAATGTTCTCAAAGGAGAGAGGGACCAGCGGAGATCCATGTACACATTGGAACTAATGACTTAGGAAGGGAAAAGGATGAGATTCTGAAGGGAGAATGTAGAAAGTTAGGCAGGAATTTAAAACGGAGGTCCTAGGGAGATAGTGAGGAAAGAGATCAATCTGAGACTGATACAGTTGGGAAAAGGAGCAAGTCAAACAGTCAGGGCAGGCAGGGACAAAGCAGAGAATGAGGTAGGGCTGATAAATTAAACTGTATTTATCTCAATGCAAGATGCCTAACAGGGAAGGCAGATGAACTCAGGGCATGGTTAGGAACACGGGACTGGGATGTCATAGCAATTACAGAAACCTGGCTCAGGGATGGGCAGGACTGGCAGCTTAATGTTCCAGGATACAAATGCTAAAGGAAGGGCAGAAGGGGAGGCAAGAGAGGAAAGGGAGTGGGGCTTTTGATAAGGGATAGCATTACAGCTGTGCTGAGGGAAGATACTCCTGGAAATACCTCCAGGGAAGTTATTTAGGAGGAACTGAGAAATATGAAAGGGATGGTGTCCTTTTTGGGATTGTATAGACCCCCTAATAGTCAGCAGGAAATTGTGGAACAAATTTGTCAGAAAACCTCAATTATCTGTGAGAATAATAGGGTGGTTATGTTGGGGATTTTAACTTTCCAAACATAGACTGGGACTGTCATAGTGTTTAGGTGGAGAGGAATTTGTTATGTGTACAAGAAAATTTTCTGATTCAGTATGTGGATGCACCTACAAGAGAAGCTGCAAGACATGACCTCCTCTTGGGAAATAAGGCAGGGCAGGTGACTGAGGTGTCAGTGGGGGAGCACTTTGGGACCTGCAACCATTATTCTATTAGTTTTAAAATAGTTATGGAAAAGGATAGACCAGATCTAAAAATTGAATTTCTAAATTAGAGGAAGGCCAATTTTGATGGTATTAGGCAAAAACTTTCAAAAGTTGACTGGGGATAGATGTTTACAGGTAAAGGGTCGGCTGGAAAATGGGAAGCCTTCAGAAATGAGATTACGAGAGTCCTGAGCCAGTATATTCCGGTTAGGGTGAAAGGTAAGGCTGGTAGGTATAGGGAATGCTGAATGACTAGAGAAATTCAGGTTTTGGTTAAGAAAAAGAAGGAAGCATATGTCAGGTACAGACAGGGGATATCAAGTGAATCCTTAGAGTATAAAGGCAGTAGGAGTGTACTTAAGAGGGAAATCAAGAGGGCAAAAAGGGGACATGAGATAGCTTTGGCAAATAAGGTAATACAAAGGAATTTTATAGACATATTAAGGACAAGGGGGTAACGAGGGAGAGAGCTACAGGGAGAGGCTGAATAGGCTGGGGCTGTTTTCTCTGGAGCGTTGGAGGCTGAGAGGTGAGCTTATAAATGTTTATTAAAAAATGAGGGGCATGGATAGGGTAAATAGACAAGGCCTTTTCCCTGGGGTGGGGGAGTCCAGAACTAGAGGGCATAGGTTTAGGGTGAGAGGGGAAAGATATAAAAGAGACCTAAGGGGCAACTTTTTCATGCAGAGGGTAGTACATGTATGGAATGAGCTGCCAGAGGATGTGGTGGAGGCTGGTACAAATGTAGCATTTAAAAGGTATCTGGATGGATACGTGAATAGGAAGGGTTTAGAGGGATATGGACCATGTGCTAGCAAATGGAACTAGATTAGGTTAGGATATCTGATCAGCATGGACAAGTTGGACCAAAGGGTCTGTTTCCGTGCTGTACATCTTTTTGACTCTATGACTCCAATGCAGGCTGTAGTTTAGAGTATACTGAGTACTGACTGCTGATGTCCAGAGGAACATAGATTACTGCAGGCAGGGATTGGCAGTAATAACAAGGACTGCAGGCTGAGGTTGACAGTAATAATAGGAACCGCAGGCTGAGATTTAGAGAGGTTCAGAGTACTGTTGATGTGTTTCAGAATAGTAGAATCATAAAGATAATAACAATAATAAACTATCCTGATCCCAGCCGATGCTATTACTGAACAATTCAGATCCCACAGGAACCTGGTTTGATTTTTCATAATTGGACTTGTAGAATTTTAACATAATGCTCTCTTGGTAAAATATACGGTCAAAATGCTGCAGTTTGCTGTAACAAGAAAACAAATGTTTATTAATAGAACAAAAAGGTTGAAAATAAAAGCCATCTACATTTCACACAAATTCAGAGATTTTTAAAAATACGATAAAAGTTTAACTCAATAAATCCCAAAACATTACTTTTGAAATTGAAAATAAACAAACCAGTTTTGTACAGCACCCAACAAAAAAGCACTCATACAGCACTTACACCGAAGTCCCTGTTTCTAAGTTCCTAAGTCACACGCGACTTTGCCATTTAGACTGGTGCTGGAGATAGCTTCTTCCTGGAGCTATTATACACCTGAGCTTAAATGTACCCAGCTTTAAGTAACCACTTTGGGGTTTTATCCCAACACTCCTGGTCTGGGATTAACACTGACTCCCCAATCTAAACAGTTTAATTCTCGGGAGTACTAGTCTGACTTCACAGGACTACTCAAAAACTGATTGCCAATCACCTTCTCTAAGCTATTTATGTTTTCCTTAAGGTTCAGAGAAAACAAGTTCCAGAGATCAATAACAAACCCTGAGGCCCATTATTTATTGTGCTGCAATGCAAAACAAACTAAACTAAATAAATGGCCCCATTCTTTGTCGGCAAAACCCATTTACTCTGAAGTCAGGCTTGAAAGAAATCATCATGCTACAAAAATACTTGGAAAATGTCAATTTCAGACCCAGAAAATCCAAAATCAACTCAAAAAATAAGAAACCTAAACTTAAAATAAATAATATTAATATATATATTAAATACATAATTTATAAATCCTACAGTTTATTCCCACGTCCCTCCAAAGAAAAACAAAGCATAAATGTTAAGGAGGCATGTTTGTTGTGCATCAGAAGTTATCTTATTGCTAATTCTACAATTACTAAACCTGGCTACATGTCAATATTAATTACACACTAAATCACACAGCAATCATTTTTACACTACACGCTGTCTCTCTCATATGCACTCTCAATAAAGCCTCCGCAATGACATTTTCTTTTCCAGACACATGAATGATTTTCAAATTATACAGTTGAAGAATTAAGCTCCACCGAAATAATCGTAAGTTCTGGTCCCACCACCTTTCTAAATCTAAACGATCGTGGTCCGTATAAACAACAGTTTTGTCCATATTATTGGTAATGCATGTTTCAAAATGATGTTGAACCATCACAAGACTCAAGGTCTCTTTCTGAGCAATTGAATACTTTAGTTGATATGTAGTCGGCTTCTGCAGAAAAATATCTGATAAACCATTCAAACCTCATCTTGTCATATTGCAGTAAAACAAACCCCACACAATGACATCCCTGGCATCAAAAGCCAATTAAATGGCTTTGTATAATTTAGCACAATTAAAATTGGGCTGTCTTTAGTACAGTTTCTCATTTTTCCAAGGCAGTTTGACACTTATTGACACATATTCAAATATTCTGCCTTTTACAAAGTTTGTTACGGGTGCAATGACAGTGTTGAAATTCAGAACAAACTTGTGAAAGAATCTATAGGGTGTTAACACAGTGTAAAAGCTCAATTTAGGCATGGGAAGTCCAAAATAGCCTCTAATTTTGTTTATCCAAGTGCTATTTGGTTTTGTCCCATAGCATGGCCTAAATACATTGGCATTGGCAAGTTCACTCTCAGCTACATTTACAGCAAATAGATTTATGGAAGTCAAACAAACAGTTCAGGCAAATGGTGCCAATATTTTTGCCAGGTTTGGCTAAAACCAACCAAATAGTAAATTTAAACAGTACAATTACCAGGTCTGAAGAAGGGTCACTGGACCCGCAAAGTTAACTGTGCATTTTCTCCACAGATGCTGCCGGACTGACTGAGTTTCTCCAGCAATTTCTGTGTGTGTTTCAGATTTCCACCATCCACAATTCATTGTTTTATTTTACAATTATTAATTCCTTTGGTTATTGTTTAACTGTTGAAACATTGCTGATGGGTTTTTCATTCCAAATCGCATCACTTTGTACTGATTAGGTCCATCTGGTATTACACAAACCAAAACTTCTGTAGCTTTCTCCATTACTAATTATCCATTTAGCAAGTTGATTTTTGTGACGAACCAGGCGTGTTCAGTTTGCTCAACACATCCTTCAGTCATAGTTTAGGATATGAGTCCACTCTTGTTACCACATTGACATCACGATAATCATGCAGAATCTTTACAGCCACAATAGATGATATGTAGTTACTTTGACTCAGTCCATTAATGTCATTGTTCATAATAAATGAAATTACTTTCCTCACCTGAGCTAATCTCTCTAGATTGAGTCAGCACAGGTGTTGCTTTATAGGTAATGTATTCTCTACAGCAGCATCATGAACGGCCAAAACCACTTTTTCAGGTCTATTCCCACAAATAATTCAGAGGTCACCTTGATAATTTTTTTGGAAAATAAAAATATTTAATCCTTTAAGTACCTCAGTATATTTCAGTTTGTTGGAAAGTTAACTTCTGAAGTTTTCATTTTGGATTAATTTCCTATTGCACTGATGTTTCTATTTCTCTCCCTACTTCCTTCACTACTATAAGTACCCCTTTCTCCCAGCAATCATCCTTATTATGTAATCTTTTCACTGTGTTAACACCAAGCAGTCTTACCTCACACCCATAAATTAGTTCAAAACAGCTGAATGCTAGGGACTCATTAGGAGTATCCCTAATGGCAAATAGTAACAAACCCCTTATTCCTATCATTAGGACCCTCTTAGCAATAAGCTCTAATCATAGTCTTCCAACTTTGATGCTGTCTTTCCAATGCACCTTGAGATTAGATGATACACAGAAGGTGTGAGTTCAATTTGTAACCTAGGCATTATTTTTTTAATTACCTGACATACTTTAAGACCAAGGCTCAATTTTTATCTTTTTCAATATATATATAAAACATTCAACTTTTGTAGTCATTTTTTCCTAAAAGCTTGTTGAAATATCTATAATTGTTGAAAGACACTATTTCCCAATCCTGTTTTTAGGTCATACCGGTCTGTTAAGACTCTGCTAAATGGTTCTTTGAAAGCTGGTACTGGAATTAAAAGAGCAGATTTAATTGATGGTTGCGATTTCCTCATTACCTGACAAGTTATAGCATTTCTTCAAAAAAATAAGTTTTTAATGTAATCATGGCCAATAAAAAGGCTTTTATATTTTAGACTGCGTTTTCCTAATACTTAAGTGACCTGCTATTCAAATTTTGAGAGTCATTCATCAAATGTTATTGTGGCTGATGGCCCTTTACTCACCAGCTGGTGTTTGAAGTGGTCTTCATTTCCTCATTAAGAATTTGTTTTTCAAGTAATGACACAGAGGTGTCATTTTGATTCAGTTTCAAATCTGTTCATTGCATTTCTGCTAAGGACTAAATATGTTAGCCTCATTCTCTCCTCCTTCACCCTTTTTAATTACATTTTCAAAATTTATATCCAACGATTGACTTTTCAAATTGTTTCCCTTTTTCATAGACTCCTTTTTCTTCCTATCTAGTCCTATGGACCTGAGATCTAGTCAGGAAACAACCCAGGATATTCCTCTTGTAAGATCTCAGTTTCTTTTACCTCCACTGGTTGTTCCTTGACTCTTGGTTCAATATTTTTGAACCAGCCAGATCATTTCCTAAGAGGAGGTTAAACCCTTCTATAGGGCTTTCATAGAATCCCTATAGAATGAAAGCAAGCCATTTGACCCATTAAGTCCACACTGACCCTTTTAAGATCATCCTGCCCAGATCCACCCCCTACCCTATCCCTGCATTTCCCATAGCTAATCCACCTAACCTACACATCCCTGGACACAATGAACAATTTAGTATGGCTAGTCCACCTAACCTGCACATCTTTAGATTGTGGTGTGAAGCACAAACACTGGGAAAATGTGCAAACCCCAACACAGGCAGTCACCTGAGGGTAGAATCAAACCCAAGTCACTAGCACTGTGAGGTAGCAGTGCTAACCTCTGAGCCACTCTGTCACCCCCCAGTTGTCTCATGACTTTCACCTGACTGTATGATTGGATTGCTGGACAGCTACAATTCATATTTTCTTTTTCACCAACCCCTCTGGAAGACAAATGCTACACTAGCCAGCAGCAGCGGCTGACTTATTTCAGCGTCTCTTTGTATTTTTATTGATTTATCAGCTTGATTTGAAGCATAAGGAAAAATCTCCCATTTTGAGATAAAATATTCAGAATCTCCAGCAGTATGATTCTCCCTCGACAGTCTTTTAAAAATAATTTTCATGTCTGACCCGTCCATCTTAGTACATTTCAAGGGAACATTATTTCTTTGTATTACTACTCCAGTTACAGTACAGGTCAAACTGCTATAACACATTTCATTAATGTGAATTCACTGTAAAGTGATTGAAGGATTGGGGACAGTGTTCCTAAAATGCAAACTTTTAAAGTGTGTATTGGTTATAACGCGATTCTGGCCGCATTAGTTTGGCGCAGCTATTGTGTGATTTTTCAATAATGGGAAAACGTTGCACAAGAATGGGACTATCTCATGATAGCAGAACCTACGATGTGCATCTACTTCTTATCCAGATGCTTCCTTATCTGGAGACTCCTGAGGTTTTCTTACCAACTGACATGTTTTACAAACTGTACTACACCTTTATGAAGTCTTGGCTGTGTTAAATACTTGTTATTGATTCCCTGCCACAGAACCTTCATGTGTGATTTGTAATGTGTCCGAAGGATACCTGGGCGGTGCCACTAAGGGATGAACAACTATCCCTTCTTCACCTGTAGGTCAATGAGGAAGTCTCTAAATCCTCATCAGAATCCTGTTCATAGTGTAACAACATTCAGAAACTCCTTCAGCCTTAGCTTTAATGTGAGTTGTCTGCACTCTCTTACTTAACTCTGGATCTGCTCCCTGAGCCTCAATGAATGAAGACCTAAGATCATAAGACATAGGAGCAGAAATTAGGCCATTCAGCCCATCGAGTCTATTCCACCATTCAATCATGGCTGATAAGTTTCTCAACCCCATTCTCCTGCTTTCTCCGTGTAACCCTTGATACTCAAGAACCTCTCTATTCCAGTCTTAAATATACTCAATGACCTGGCCTCCACAGCATTCTGTAGCAATGAATTCCATAGCTTCACCACTCTCTGGCCAAAGAAGTTTCTCCTCATCTCTGTTCTAAAAGGTCTTTCCTTTACTCTAAGGCTATGCCCTTGGATCAGAGTCTCTTCTACCAATGGAAACATCTTACCAACATCCACTCTATCCAGGCCATTCAGTATTCAATTAGATACCCCGCCCCCCGCCATCCTTCTAAACTCCATTCATAAACCCAGAGTCCTCAAACATTCCTCATATGTTAAGCTTTTCATCCCTAGGACCATTCTCGTGAACCTCCTCTAAACAAGCTTCAGGGCCAGTACATTCTTCTTGAGACTTGGGGTCCAAAATTGCACACAATACTCCAAATGTATCTGACCAGAGCCTTACAGAGCCTTAGAACTACCTACCAGCTTTTATATTCAAGTCCTCAAAATAAATGCCATCATTGCATTTGCCTTCCTGACTACTGACTCAACCTCCAAGTTTACCTTGAGAGAATCCTGGACTAGAACTCCCAAGTCTCTTTGCACTTCAGACTTATGAATTTTCTCCGCAGTTAGAAAATAGTCCATATCTCGATTTTTCCTACCAAAATGCGTACCCTCACACATTCCCACATTGTGCCCCATCTGCAATTGCTTTGCCCACCCTCCTAACCTGTCCAAATCCTTCTGCAGCCTCCCCACCTCTTCAATGCTATCACTCCCTCCATTTATCTTTGTACCATCTGCAAACTTAGCCAGAATGCACTCAGTTCCTTCATTTTGATCATTAATGTATAAAATGAAAAGTTGTGGTCCAACACTGAGTCTTAGGGAACACCATTTGTCACCGGCTGCTATCCTGAGAAGGACCCTTTTATTCTCACTGTCTACTTTCTGCTAGACAGCCAAGCTTCTATCCATGCTAGCATCTTGCCTCTGACACCAGGGGCCCTTACCTTACTCAGTAGCCTCCTGTGTGGCACCTTGTCAAAGGCCTTCTTGAAGTCCAGGTAGATAATATCCATTGGCTCTCCTTGGTCTAACCTGCTTGTTACTTGCTTCTAGCAGATTTGTCAGGCATAGCCTCCCCTTGGTGAAACCATGCTGCCTTTTAACCATTTTACCATACACTTCCAAGTATTCAGAAATCTCATCCTTCATAATGGATGCCAGGTTAAGCTAATCGGTCTTTTGCCTTACTCCCTTTTTAAACAGGGGTGTCACATTAGCCATTTTCCAGTCCTCTGGGACACTCCCTGATTCTGGCAATTCCCGAAGGACCGCAACTCATGCCTCCACCATCTCTCACCTTCAGCCTGTTCATTTTTTCTAGCACCTTCTCCTTGGCGATGGCCACCATACTCAGTTCTGCCCCCTCACTCTCTTGAATTTTTAGGATATTATTTGTGTCTTCCACCATGAAGACTGACGCAAAGTAATTATTCAGTTCCTCAGCCATTTCCTTGTTCCTGACTACTATCTCCCCAGCATCATTTTCCAGCAGCCCAATGGCCACTTTTACCTCTCTTTTTCCCTTTATATATCTAAAGGAACTCTCACTTTATGTGCCACATTATTTCTTTTGAACTGTCCTCATTCTTGAAAAGAGATTCAGCTGTTTGGTGTGACCTCTGATAATGGACTTTATTTGTCCAATGCTTTAGTTGTTACACATGACGCAACTTGCTGTTTCTTTTGCTGAGACATTCCATAATTAAAGGTGACGATATAACTCTCAATCCTGCCAAGTCATTCTGTAGAAGCAATCCAATTCCATCCATGGGCCATTTTTTTTTAACTATCCCAACACTAGTGGTCCAGATGAAAAATCACACTCCAGTTGGATCTTGTGCAATGGAACTGGGATATATGCTTTACCTGTCTTATTTACCAACACTTTAGCTTTCATTTAATCATCTGAATGGAAAACTAAATCCTTCCCCATCCAGATGGTTTGACTAGCTCAGTATCTTGTACTATAGTCATGGACTTTGGTTTTTCCCTTGAAGAGAAAGGAACTATCTTTCTTTTTGATTATCACCCTTCATATCTCTCATCCACTCTGTGTAATTCTGCATTCATGATCGTGTCTATCTCTGGTTCTTAGTTATAGTTAAACTGGCAATCTGATCTGTGGGGGAGGCTTATTCCTTTTGGGATTCATTCTTATGAACTCCAGTAAGTCCCAGTGATTTTTCTTTCAACTTTGCAGCATTCTAAGCAAACCTTGTTACAGTGGAAGCTTGGCTTCCGATTTTCATCTCCTGCCCTTCCAATCCGAGAGGACACCCTGGACATTCCCACCTATTCATTTCTTAACTAAAACACCTACATTCATTCACTCTCCCATTTTCAATCCCTCTTGAATTTCTGAGGAAAAAAGGTTTAGTTTTTGGATGAACTCATAATCATCAACCATTATTGTTACCTGCTGAGCAATTGGTTCTCAAGGCAATATGGGGGGTAGTAAGTTTTTAAATTCTTCTAGGTGAATAATCTCTCTAAAACCTTTATACATACGTTCAGCTCCCAATGCTCTTATCCACCTGTCAAACTTACTTGGTTTAACTCTTTTGACTTCGGTTTAGTTTTGCCCCAGCCGTTCCTTAAATTTCAGAATCTTTGCCGATCCTAAATATAGCGAATAGTTTTCTTCAAAGCAACCTCTACTGACAGCTAAGCAGAAATTTCCTGTGCTTTACCTGTCAACTAACTCAGCAACAAACAATATCAGTTTTCGTTTGCTCATTTCATTTGCCTAGCTATTTTCTCAAATGACATAAGAACACCTCCACAATCCTTTTCCTCAAAATTGGGTAGGTCCCATGCAAACATAACTGGACTTCAAATTATGACTCAGAATTCTGTCTACCGGTGGCTGCATCAGTAACTGACATCTCCTGTTTCAATTGTATAACTTCAAGCTGATATTCATATTTTTCTCCTGTTTACCTTTACAATCGTAACTCTAGTTTGCTCATTTACATTCTTTTCTTCATCTTTCTCTGTTATCTCTTTATCTTTTCCTTCCCTTTGGAATTCAACCTTTTTTTTAATCAATCTGTCCTCATGCTCAGGCTGCTTTAACTGTAATCAAATATTGTGTCAATCCAGTGCTTCCCTACCAAGTACACCTGGCCTTGTATTTGCTCTAAACCCTAGTGCCATGACAGAGCCTCCGTTATCTTTGCCTTCTTAGTTCTGTGCTGATCAACACACTGTTTCTTGATCATTCTTCTCTGTTTGCAGGAGGCAAACTGGTTAACAATTAAAAATGTATCTGACTCCTCAAACAGAAGTCACAGCTTATTGCTGAAGGAAAACTGAACAGGTTTCTTCCTCTGCAGAGAACTCCTGTGCAGGCAGAGAACTGATGGTGTCTCACTCTGTTGATGACAGCCCTGAGGCTTTGGTCATCAATGACTCATCACAAAGCAATCAGCTACTTTTTGCCGGATTAATCTCCATTTGTACACAGCCCTTGGCTCTACCTCGTCTGTAGGGTAAACTTCAACTACAGCTTGAACCTGCAGCTGTGTAAACAGTGCTTCCAATGAGTGTCAGGTTCCTTGCTTTTAAAAAATTGCAGCAATGTCAAAAGAATCCTTGGTTTTTAAATTGGATCTTTTCTCATTTCAGACCATAATCAAAATATCAAAGAATAAAATATATTGTTTACAAAATATACAACACGTAATACCAAATTCATACAATCAAGTGCTGTTATTAAGTAATCAAGGTAGTCAATACTATTTCGCTCTATCTAACCTCCATACTTAGGGTCTCTCTTGTGGTGCAGTGATAGTGTCCCTACCCCTGGACATGGAGGCCTAGGTTCAAGTCCAAACTTATTCCAGAGGTGTGCAAAGATAGATTTTTTTTCATGTCAGCTTTGCTTGTTACTGGTTCACTAAGTGTTTTTCCTTCATTCCTGAAGAAGGGCTTATGCCTGAAACGTTGATTGTCCTGCTCCTTTGATGCTGCCTGGCCTGCTGCGCTTTTCTAGCAACACATTTTTCACTACTCTGTATGGCAGTAGTGTAGGGATAGAAAATAAATCTAACCCTGCGCTGCCCCTGTTCTGGCTGTGTTGATGCGGAAAGTGTAGAGAAAGCGTTACTGTCTATCTAATCCTGTGCTGACCCTACCTGGGGACAGTGTAGAGGGAACTTTACTCTGTATCTAACCTTGTGCTGTCCCTGTCCTGGGAGTGTTTCATGAGACACAATAGAGGGAGCTGTGCTCTGTGCTCTGTTCGAATTATTTTGGGATTAGTTTCTTGATTTGCTGCTTTCTCTGATTCAAGCTTTGCTTTCTCCAAATCCCAGATCTGCGACGAATGACAGCAGGCTTTATTGGAATGGCAGTTTCTATCATTCTCTTTGGCTGGATCATTGGGATTCTGGGCTGCTGCAAGGATCACGATTTGATGCAGTATGTGGCTGGCCTGCTCTTTCTCATGGGAGGTAAGACAGTCAGTTTGAAATCAGCACCTCCACACCCTCTACAGTCAATTCACAAAGAACAGTGCTCATGGCATTACCCAGTCTTTCAATGCGAGGATGATATAAGCACACTGGTGAGAGTCAGGTCCCCCTCACTCTTCCCCAGCCCGAACACTGACCACCCTCACACTCCTCCCCTCACACCTTCGCAATTTGTACACTATCTGCCCTCTCGTTCCCTCTCAGTCTGAACACTGACATTTCCTTCAACTCCACTGATGGTTCGCTCCCTCCCAGTCCATACACTGACTGCCCTCTTGCCCTCAGCTCCCAGTCCATACACTATTTGCTCTCTCCCAATCTGCCCTCTCGCACCTCCCCAGTCTATGTACTAACCATCCTCTCTGTCCTCACACTGATTGCCCTTTCTTGCTCCCTCCTACTCCGTATACTGACCACCCTCCAGTGCATACACTGGTCACCCTCTCTTACTCTCCCCCATCCATACACTGACTGCATGCACTCTCCAGTCCATATACACTCCGCCCTACTGTCTCGATCTTCCACAGTCCATTCACTGACCACCCAGACTTCCCGCCCTTTCCCTGATGCTCTTTGGTACCACCACACCCCCTCACACACACCCTGAGTATATTGACCACTCATTCCCTCCCAGTTTGTACAGTGACTACCCCTCGTGGAATATTGGAAGTCCTGTACCCTTGAACGTACCTTTCCAACTGCAGTCTTTCCTTTTGATCGATCAATTCTGGAGGTAGGAGACAATATTATTCTCTTAGCAGTTGTTGTCTCAGTGATCCTGCAGACATTTGACAATAGCTTTGGCCTGGGATCATGTATCACACTGAGGGCGTGAACAGTTTGCAAGGACGGCATATCGCCAGCACCTTGAAAGCAATCTTGATTGTGGAGATCTGAGGCGGTCACTTCTATCTTTTTGATTGCTTTATAAGAACGTTTCTGCTCATCAAATACTAGTCATCAGATGAACAACAAAACAATTCCGGGTCAGAAGTGCGTTTAGTGTCTGCGTGGAAAGTGAGGTGTTTATGAAAAGTGTCACTGAGGGTTAGTCTCCAGATGAGAGATACCAATTCTGTTCTTCCTTTCCCATCAGGAACCTGCTGCATTATCTCCCTCTGTACTTGTGTAGCTGGAATTAATTTTGAACTTTCCCGTTTTCCTCGGCACATGTACGGGCTGCCCGAGGATATCAGCCATGGCTACGGCTGGTCCATGTTCTGTGCATGGGGCGGACTAGGACTCACACTGTTAGCAGGTTTCCTCTGTACTCTAGCCCCCTCCCTCAGCAACCCTCACACAGTTGTACACAAACCACGGGCAGAGAATGGGACAATGTAATCGATGCTGCTGCCATACTGTTTAACATTCCTGGATTCAACGAGACGTTCGGAGGCCTGAGGGAGCAAGTCAGCCAAATGATGAAGTGGCAGAGTCACCAGGAGCTGCATCACAACCCTGGGCAGGGTGCTGAGAATTGTTTAAAACTTAAACATCGAGTCTACGCAAAGCAGTTTTGTTGAATGTATTTAATAGAATGACTTGTGATAATGCAGTGTTCGTACATTGAAGTCGATTTAAGAGAAAAAAAATCCTAAAAACCTTGCAAAAACATTTTCCTTTCTGTCAATGCATCAAGGTCTTTTTCCCAAATTTATTATATACAATTTTGATACTACCTACCATTTCAGCGTCCCAGCCAACTTGCACAGTTAAAAAAAAACCAGAAGACTCATTTTTACATTTACTGAACGGTGTCTCCTCCCACCCCAGAATGTAACCAGCAGCAGATTCGAAGGAAAGTGCTGAGGTGAGCAAATGTGGGAATGTTGAAGGCACCTGGTTTGTCAGCTAAGGACTTGGTTTTGTAAAGTGGCTGTGACTGGCTTTGTATTGCCTCTGCATCCATTTGTATAAAATAATTAAACGTTTTTCAATTGTACAGAATGTCACTGCTGTAAATTGCCTTGAATGTAATTGAACTTTTTTTTCCCCCTCCCCCCTTTTTGGTTAAATCTTCAAAACTGGTGCAAGCGACTATCTCCAGCCTATTGTTGGAAATGCATTTTATAATATAACTGATAAAAAGAGAAAAACTGGCCAATGGCCAGATTTCTGGGCAACATCTCTTCCCACTCCCTGTCAAACCAGAGACAGTACAAAGTGTTGATTAACTGTGGGCAGTGCCTTATCCCATAAAGGGGCAAGGAGCTGTACACTTCCAAGTTACAGACTCGACCGAGTCTTGATTATCAGCCAGACTGCTGATGTTTAATGCTCTGCCATTGTATACTGCTTAGGGCTGCTGATTCCAACGGTAGCTACTGCACAGGCAACGGCCAACAACTTCAAAGGTGGTAGAGAGAGATATCAGAGCTCCCAGATGACCAGTACTGTCCAAAAAAAAAAGAAAATGCTGGAAAATCTCAGCAAGTCTGGCAGCATCTGTAAGGAGAGAAAAGAGCTGACGTTTTGAGTCTAACTGACCCTTTGTCAAAGCTCAGTATTATTCGACTGAAATAATTGATTCATCAAAATCCGCTAGAATGTTTCAGCAGACAATGCCTCATGTATACTCTGCCAAATTTAGGTAAACATACACTGTGTACATTTAGTCAACTAAAGACCCATTGTTCAGTGACCAAGACGTGGAAGGAACAAATCAAAAATCATACACATTGATTTCTCGATATTTAAACTTGACCAAGAAACAGCCGTTGACTGTGTGAATCCGAAGATAGAGATCACAGCCTCAACATTGGAATCAGATATGCCGTTTTTATTTACTAAATAGAAATACACAGCTAGATTCCCTATTTTTAAGGTATCGACTACTGGCCATTGGATTGGAGTTGGTTTCATCACTCCTGGTGATAACGTGATGGCACAGAGAGCTGTCTAGGCAGTGCTCCTCACCAGTGCTGATTTTAAAAGTGGGCACCAGCGAGGAGCAGCGGTCAGCAGAATAACCCTCCCCAAACTCCAACAAGCTGGAAGATCAGCTGCAGGAGAAGCACAGGCTGAAGTCTGTTTAGGGGAAATAAGTGAGTATAGATAAAGGAGGTGTGTTGAGGGCCGTGAATGTCTGACAGTAGACTCCAGGAGGGTGATATAGATAGGTGAGGAATGGCTTATTTCCTGGATTGAATTTGTCTCATTTCCACATTAAAAGCCAGAGGCTCCTTCAGACATTTTCAAAAACCTTACTTCAGATGTACATTATAAATCAAGCAGGAAATTTAACTTATAAAGGTCAGAGTCATGACTGGTCTGGTTCAAACCAACCTAGCACACTCCAAACCCTAATGAGGTATCTCACTGTCGTGGCCTGGGAGTGGAGCTGAGCTTTTTCAGTAAGATCCCACAGGAATGAGAGGGAGGCGTTTCATATTAACCCACTTCAGGGCCATCCCTAGTGCACTCACCCCACCCAAGCAGCACTGGCCCGTGGTTCAGACAGTGAAAGGGAAGGTTGTAAGAAGCAGGTACAGGATGAGGTCACTCAGTCCATCAATCTCACTTCATTCACAGTTTGTGTGTATATGGTGGGATCAGTCCCATTACCTTCCCACAATCTTCTAAAGAGCTCTTAGCTTCTCCTCTCCTCTCCTCTCACTTTTACTGGCATGACAACCACAGATTCTCATAGTTCCAACATCCCACATTTCCCAAGCATCATGTGAAATGATTGCACCATTCCCTGACCTCTCTCCCACTGTGCTATGCTCATTATGTCACATCATTCCTGAAAGAAGCATGCAGGTCTGGGATGTACAAGTTTGTACTGTATCAAACTCAAGTGCAGTGCTATCTGTTTACAGTACAATTGTAAAAATATTGTGATGTCCATTTTTGATGTATGTTTATAGCCAAGGGTTGAAGGAATAAACTGATATGATCAGGGAGTGAGTGTTTAAGATTGTAATATATACACTGAGCATTCAGTTGGTCAATAATTAAAAAGATGTGAAGCTACGGACCACCAGAGTGTTATTTTGTTTGAAGTTGTTGCTTGTGTACAGTGTATCTGGGACCTGGCTGGAGGGCTAATACTATCATCCCCCAACTGGACAAGGTGATACTCACATGTCCAGAGGTGTTTTAAGTACTACCCAGGACCCCCACCCCATACCTGGCTCAGCCACTTCAGATAACACAGGATAAGCAATCACTTTATTGAATCCAGCTCCAGGGATTGTACAGGAAAGTGGTATAACAACAGGCCTAGCTCCTAGGCATAGTACTGGAGGTTGGCCTTTTTCTTGGCCTGAACCTCCAGGATGCCCTCCATATAATCTTCGTGCGTGAGCTCAGTGGCCTCTCTACGCAAAGCGATCATCCCCTGTCAAGGTAAGAACACTTCGTATCAGCAAACCAGTGAAACAACACAGCAAACAGACAGAGTGGGGTAAGCTGACTAACCTCAGCCTCCAAGGATCACACTCAGTCTGACTTCTCTCCAGAACAAAGTAAAGAGCAAGTACACACCTAAATGTGTGTAAATAGCACCAAATATCAGATTCTCTTGGGGTTTTGAGGTGGAGGTGGAGGTGGGGGAGGAAGGGGAATGATGACAGGACTGCTGCAAAATACGCAAACTCTATATAATAATCCTCCTGATAACCATTACTCTCCTGCAGGAAAGTTCAGGGAGAGCCCTTCACAACTAATGCTAGCCAATAAAACTCTGACATGTCCTACTGTCCCTGATCTCCAGGAACTCTTTCTCTCTCTATCCTGACACACTATCACAATCCTTTCCCAATGAAGGGCTTATGCCCAAAATGTCAATTCTCCTGCTGCTCAGATGCTGCCTGACTGACTGTGTTTTCCCAGCACCACACCCTATCACAATTCCCAGGGAGTCTCTTTCCTGACACACCTCACCCAATTTCCATAAACTTTCTATCCTAACACACCTGATCTCCAGTGATTCTCTCTGTCCTAACAGCATTTCTGATTCCAAAGGAATCTCTCTCTGCCAACACACTGTGCCTTCTATCCAGGGATTCCCTCTCCTGCCATACTGCTCTGAATCTCCAGTAAATCTCCCTGTACCAAAAGGTCCCACAGTTATACTCACCGCTTCCACACACACTGCCTTGCACTGAGCTCCATTGAAGTCATCAGTACATCGAGCCAACTCCTCATAGTTCACATCAGGACTGCAGACAGCAACAAGAAAGGAATATTTCAAAAGGTACTATTAACCATATGACTTGACACCGCAATTTAACAATCTAATAAGCGTAACAGTATTAACTACATCTGCCTATGTACCTACCACAGTTATACGGCTAAGCCTAGGCAATGTACCGACAAATGTTTGCTCCCCTTTAGGTTAGAGATGGACTTACCGGGCAATGGGACTCATGGACGAGAAATCTGAAGGAGTAGGGCTGGTGAAGTTGGACTGATTCCTGACTAAGCACAGAGCATTCTCACCTGACATTCATCTTCCGGGAGTGAATCTGCATAATCCTTGCTCGCGCCTCCTCATTGGGCATCGGGAACTCGATCTTCCGATCAAGTCTGCCGGAGCGCAGCAAAGCTGGATCCAGGATGTCAACTCGATTGGTGGCTGCAATCACCTATCGGGGATTAGGAACAAGAACTGTCAGACTCCAGACACTCAGCTCTTTCACATTCTCGCACACAAAGACCGGTAATGACAGTCTCCAGGGCCAAAATAGATCAAAACTTAGCAAACATTCCAAAGAAAAGTCAGATTTCGTTTTTGTGACAAGCTGTCATATGACGATGATACTTGTTTCAATCTGTAACAAATGTAAATGTTTTGGAGGCGACTTCAAATTAAATTTCAAGTAAAAACATCAGTTTTCCCTCAAGCATTTGATGCAATTAGTGCCTGTGAAAGTGGTCCATATGTAAATCATGACTTACTTCAATCTGCCCACATGAAAACTTGCCCTGAGCTCCACTACCACACAGATTGGCATTACAGGAAAACACCAATACATGACTTTGGCCCCTCCTAAAAGGACATCGATATTTACAGGCACAACCCAACCATAGAACAACAGGGACATTGCTAACCTCCCCATCCCACCCAGAAACTGGAGTGGAGCCTTCAGAAGCAAAAGGGGACCATCAACAACACAGACATCCATAGTTGTAGAGTTGCTTTCCAATATTTACCTTGACAAGGGTATTTGGCTGAAAACCATCCAACTGATTGAGCAGCTCCAACATTGTTCGCTGAACTTCACGGTCACCAGCCTTTTCACTGTCAAACCTGCAACAGACAGAATCACAATGCAGCCACATATTGTTCACTGGCTCGGCAAGCTCTCAGACCACTTTACCAGCGTGACTCACAACCCAAATATTTGTTGCCCAGTCTTCCCCAGACACAGAATTCCCGATGTCCCACAGTGTCACAAATATCACCCAAAACTTCACTCAAGGTAGATAAGGCAGTAACCCACTGTACCAGAGACAGAGCTACACCAATGCACTGCTCTCCTCCATGTGTGCCCAAAATCCTTCTCTCCCACCCTTTCAATGCCCACACTCAGCACCATCACTTTCTACCGCTGGTTAGAGTGTGGGGAAGTAACAACGCTAGTGTGTAAAGCTGGTCAGACTGTGGAAACGTAACGATCACTCTTCTCACCGCTTTGTGCCGATGGCGTCCAGTTCATCAATGAAGATGATGGATGGGGCTTTCTCTTTGGCCAAAGCAAAAGCATCCCGAACAAGCTTTGCACCGTCGCCAATAAACATCTGCACCAGCTGCGGGCCTGCCAGTTTCAGAAAGGTAGCCTGAGGGGAGGAGAAAGCTGTCAGCTCACACTCAGAATGAAGCTCCTGCTACTCTTCAACTGATACACTGTCCTCATCAATCACTCACTCCCAGGACAGGGACAGCACGGGGTGAGATACAGGGTAAAGCTCCCTCTGCACTGTTCCCCATCAGACACTCCCAGGACAGGGCCAGCACGGGGTGAGATACAGGGTAAAGCTCCCGCTGCACTGTCCCCCATCAGACATTCCCAGGACAGGGACAGCACGGGGTGAGATACAGGGTAAAGCTCCCTCTGCACTGTTCCCCATCAGACATTCCCAGGACAGGGACAGCACGGGGTGAGATACAGAGTAAAGCTCCCTCTGCACTGTTCCCCATCAGACACTCCTAGGACAGGGCCAGCATGGGGGTGAGATACAGGGTAAAGCTACCGCTGTACTGTTCCCCATCAGACATTCCCAGGGCAGGGACAGCACGGGGTGAGATACAGGGTAAAGCTCCCTCTGCACTGTCCCCCATCAGACATTCCCAGGGCAGGGACAGCGCGGGGTGAGATACAGGGTAAAGCTCCCTCTGCACTGTTCCCCATCAGACATTCCCAGGACAGGGCCAGCACGGGGTGAGATACAGGGTAAAGCTCCCCCTGTCTCCCTGTCAGACAGCACTCTGCCACTCACTTTGGTTTGTGCAGCACAAGCTCTCGCCAGTAAGGTCTTCCCTGTTCCTGGTGGTCCGTACATCAGAACTCCCTTTGGAGGCTGAATTCCCAGATTCTCAAACTTCTCCTTGTGATTCATAGGGAGGACAATGGCTTCAACAAGCTGCAGAGAGAGAGAGAGGCAGAGATGTCAGCATTATTACAGGAAAGGTTCATTCTTCTGCCTCACACATACTCAGCAACTCTTTCCTCAGATGGGAGTTCAGGCACTCACATTCTGCAGCATTCCATACTCATGGAGAATCCCCGACATGTCTCTGCAGTCTAGTACCCATCCCACCCCTCATTATAGGCACTCACTGACCTCCTGGATCTGCTTGTCCAGACCTCCAACGTCACTGTATTGCTCAGTTGGTCGCTCATCCACCTCCATGGCCTTGACCCGAGAGTCGTACTCGGTTGGCAGAGTCTCCAAGATCAGGTAGGAATCTTTGTTCACACCCTGGAATGGAAACAGGAGATTACTCAGGGCAGATCAAAAATCATCACACAGGCTAGCACATAAGGCCACTCCGAGTTAGAATGGGGTGGGACGCTGATCAGTTGCAGTGAACTGTCTGTTAAAGCCAAGGGGGAGAAGGACAAGTAAGTAGGGGAGAGATGGGGTCTGGATAAAGAAACAAGTGGGATGCACTCACCACCAGGTCACCAGGCTTTAGCTTCTCAGCATCGACCAGTCCAATCACAGGCAGGAAGTATGTCTGTCCAACACATAGAAGATAGAGCTAAACATCCCATCAACCAAACACACCCTAAGCACTGTTTGTAATCCCAACAGCACAGAAGGAGCCCATTTAGTCTATCAAGTTCACACTACCTCCCCAGGGAGCAATCCAGTGACTTCCACTCCCACACTGGATACCTATGGCCCCATAGCTTTATTTCCCTGAAGCACCCACCCAATTTCCTTTCAAAACCATTTCCTAAGGGGTGGAAATGAAGACAAAATGCTTTAGGTCAGTACCGCTTGTAAAAGTACAGTACAGGCAAAACAAAGTTTCTCTTCACATTTCCCATGCATTTCCCAGATCCCAGGTGCTTTGCTACCCACTTCCTCAATCTGGCCCGCCACCTTCAAAGACAGATGCACATAAACACCCTGCAGAGGATTTAAAACTAGGCCATTAAGTCTGCCTAGCCATTCGGCATCACCTCACACTTTTCAGTATTAAACTCCACCCGCCATTAGTCTGCCCACGCTGATCTATTTACTACAGTCTTGGATGAAGATAGAAATGCAAAGCAGGACTTGTGAAAAAGGAATTTAGCAAAAATAGATTTCTTTAGAATAAGTCTTTTGGCAATAGCTCTAGACCAGAAGAGCTTGGATAAAATGCTAAAGAGGTAATTTAGAGTACAAAACATTTAAACTTGGGTGTATGAAAGCTTCAGGAAGACATTCAGATTTACACAGTTAAATTAAGTCTATAAATGTGGTAGAGATGAGTATTTTTCTTTCATAGGACTACTGTACAAAGTATGTTTCTGGGATGTGTAAAGGTCTGATTTTCAAATTAATAGGATTGTGTTACCATGTGTTTCAAAATCTTTACATTTGCATTATATGTAAATAGTCTGATTTATTTTATCTTAATTGCTTGCATACAATAAATTTGTTTTGTTGTTAAAACCAACCTGCAACATTGCGTATTTGTATTCCAGTGAGAAACCAACTCATTAAAACTAAAACAACGGAATATGACCTGTGAAGTTAAGTTTCAGTCTGGGACCGGATTTCTCTAGTAATAAAATTAGTTGGGGTCATAACACCACTCCTCTAAGTTTGATATAGTCAGCGCATTTTCAAATCTTACTCAGCATTCTAAGATCCAAGTCATTTATATAAAAGTAAAGTAAAATGCAATCCTAGCACTGACCCCCACTAACATCCTCCAGTCTGAAAAATAACCAACTACTTCGACTCACTGCTCATCCTCAAGCCAATGATTCTCATATTTGCTTAGCCTCTGTTTTAATAATGAGCTTTTTTGGTGCCATGTCACTTTCTTAAAATCCACATATACAACATCTATTGCAATCCCTTAAATAACCTTCTTTATTACCTCATGAAAAATAAGCAATGAATGTTCTACCTTCTAGAAGTGCAGACTGTTAGCTCATCCCAACCCCAGCAGCAAGAATAAGGGTTCAGCACACGCTGTGTGAGGAGGTTTGGGGTAGGGGAGCTGCACAAGGAACATTGGTCCTGGTTGGAGACTCAGAACTTCCACTGCTAGGTCTAATGGAGAAGAATGAGGCAATATCCCTCTCTCCTGGGGTTGTGCAAGATTTGGCAAACAACCCTGTCTACCAGCTCCAGATGAATTGGCTTGCTGTCAGTGCACAAACACCACAAAGAGTCAGGACCTAAACAGAAGTGGCAGCCTTCCCCAAGTCCTCCTCACAAACAGTGAGGAGGACTTGTAGAGCGCACGCAGTACTGGGACATAATCCCCCCACAACACAACTCACGGCTCCTTCAATCACAAATCTAAAGCCTTCCTTACCTGACGGGTGGATGTTTTAATCACAGCACATTTCCCTTTCCGTTGGGAATCCAGATCAACGTTTGCGCCATCTTCCTCCTGGTCATTTGGATCAACGTCCAGTAACTGAGAAAGAGCATCAGGGCGAGGTATTAGCAGTGCTCCTCACAATAATACTCTAAGCGGGGGCAGGTTGGGTTTAAAACCTGTCCGCTCCCATCATGGTGCCAGGACAGGCTAACAATGCATCGGTGGGAAAGGTTAATGGCCCACAGAGCACCCTGGGGAACACCATTACTGAGTTGCATGGAATGCCCTGCCAGTAGCAGTGGTGGACTCTCCCTCTTTATGGTCATTTAAGCGGGCATTGGATAAGCATATGGAGGTTGTTGGGCTAGTGTAGGTTAGGTAGGCTTTGGTCGGCGCAACAGAGGGCCGAAGGGCCTGTACTGCGCTGTATTTTTCTATGTTCTATGTTAACACCTAGGAAGCCACACACACACTGTTATATGAGTTCTGATCTGTGTGAATAAACCACAAACGGAACTAAAGACGTTTTTGCATGAACCACGAAAATCTGAGCAAGTTTTCCATTGCACTGACTTCCCTTAGATGGCTCATTATGTTGAAAGCTGGGGGGGTGTGTATCACAGGGACAGCACAATACCAACTGCAGCTCTTTCACCTTCAAGTTGGGTCATGTTGATTGACCTCTGTTAAAAGGGTAAAAAGAACAAAATTGAGAATTTACAGAGCTGAGATTGTCATTGCATACACTTCCCGTGCTCCAAAGTCACACCACAAGTCCTTTGAGACCATCTGAGTACAAAATTTCAGCTCAACCAAACAGACTGAGGGACAGCACGGTTGCCAGAAGGGGTAACCTTTTGGACGAGTTGTTGAGCTGAGGTTCTGTCAGCTGTCAGATTCCACTGCACTTCATTGCAAAGGAACGGTTCCCCCAGTATTAGCAATGTCGAGATGGTCCAAGATTTGAAGTGAAGTGATTAACACTGAAATGTGCTCAGAAGCAGCAATGCTATCTCCAACCGGACTGTCATTACAGAGGGATCCCAGGGGTAAGTGCTCGCATTCCCTGATATCTCAATCAGCTTAGGGCAGGGCACAACTGAACTATTCAGAGTGGCTCATGTACTCACCTCAATGACATTAGATACCAGGTATGGCAGGGTCTTGTTCACTTTGATTTTCTCACTGTTCTCCTTGATTTTGTCCTTCATGGCCTGCAACTCATGTGTGACTCTCAGCACCTCACTCTTCATAATCTGTTAGTCAGTCAGAGACAGTTTTCATCAAACCAGCGAAGGGACCATGCACACAGACTGGCTGTCATACTCAAACAAACACCAAACCAGGCTCTGTTCACACACAGACACATTCTCTCTTAAACTGGGGCCACGATCTGGTGGCTCTGGATCACTCTGGGATACCTAGTTTGCTACCTCACTCATATTGCCATTGTTCGTGTGGCAGCCTGCAATGGAAGTAATGGTCGACAACTGAAATGTGAAAAGCTTCACATTCTAATTCACCCTCACTTCATTTACCACATGAAGATTTTATTGGGTGACCTGTGGAAGCTATGAGGACCAATCCCCTCAGGTCTTGGGACACTGAGGCCAAACAGTCCCATTCCAATCAGCAGAAAACGAGGACTTCAAGGGACAGCACCAACAGGTCTGCTATCTTCAACTCCAAATTGCGGTATTGAGCATTTACCTTAATCTCACTATCCAGCAGACGTGTACGCTGAACAATCTCCTCAGTGGACATTTTAAGCACCTCTTCACCAATGCCATCCTGAAGAAAATAAAAGAAACCATCAATGGGAGGCAAGTAGGGATGGTGGGGGGAGGAAGACAGAGAGAGAGAGAGACAGAATCAGAGGATTGTGGTGAATGCTCACAATGCCATCTCCAGGATGAGGACACCTTCCTTGACCAAAATGGCAGACGCTAATCCAATATTGGCTGATGGTGCAAAAACCCATGTAAGTGCAGTAAGACCTCGACACTTTTCTACTCCAACCCTTTCCAATCTAGGCAACAGCCATTCCTGTACACTGAAAAATTGTTCATGCCCCTTCGTTATGTAACAAAAGTGAGAAGGGACACCAGGGAGTTACACAGCAGTCAATCAAACGTTACTGTGGGGAAATTACTGGAGCCTATAATTAAAGAGAAAATGACAGAGCAGCTCCACTATTTCCAGCTGGTCAGAGAGAGTTAGTATGGGTTTATAAAGGGGAGGTCAGACCTAACCAACCTGATAGAGTTTCCAAAGAAGTGGACACTGGAATATCTCTGGATGTTAGTTACCTGGATTTCTTGTGTTGAGGCCTCCCTATTTATCAAGGACTCAGAAATATGGGTGCAAATTTGCAGATGAAACAAAGATAGGCAGCACTGTAAACAGCATGGGTGGAAACATCATCTCGCAGAGATACTGATACATTCAGCGATTGGGTAAAACTGAACTAAACAGATTGCAATCCAATCAAAGTGAATGAGGTCACTCACTTTGGATCCAAAAAGGAGGAAACCAGGGTCTAAAAGCAGTAGAGGCAAAGAGTGGCCTGAATAGATCCTGAACAGGTCCAGAAAATAATCCTAAAGGCTGGTAGAACTCTGGTCTTTCTCTCGAAAACTCAAACACAAGGAGCTGGACCTCATGGTTCAGCTGTATGGAGCCCTACTTCAACCAGTTTCGGGGTCACTGGGAGCTGTGCTGGGCCCTGCACCTTTCAAAGATGATGTTGGGGCTTCAGGGATAGCAGTGTAGTGTCTGGGTATCATTCTAGTAAAATTGTTTAATTAGGAGAGAGTAAATAAGGTAATCTCTTAGCTCCTGACGTTTAAAAGGTTTAGAGGTGACATGTAGAAATATTTTAGCTATTAAGGGTAACGATTTCTACCTACCCTACTGAATTCTGTTGGCTGGGGAAAGTGTGTTAAAAAAAAGAGGCAAGACCTTCTAGGAGTGAACTTGGGAAACATTTGTTCACACAAAGGGCAGTACAGGGTTGGACTGTCTTTTACAAGTGGCATCTCACGTCAAATCAGTTGATTATTTGTAATCGGAGACTCGGAGGTGGGGAGGGCGGGGGTTTGTTAGCCAAAGGTAACATTGGAGATGGGATTAAGGTGGATGTTTGGAGTAAAGCCCTTGATCAGCATGGTCTCTATTCACACTCATACCCTAAACTCACCCTCCACTTTCACCGTCACTTCCTCACTTTGGTCCAACTTGCCTGCTTCATCATTCAATAAGATCACACCTGATCTGTTTGTGGTTTGCATTCCCTATTCCCATCTACCCCCAATAAGCTTTGATTTCCCCTGCCAAACAAGAATTCATCCATCTCTGTCTTAAAAATATGCATTGGAACTCTGCCTCAGAAGACATGACATTTCACAACCCTTAGAAAACAGTTCTCGTCTTGGCCCTGAAAAGGTGGCCCCTCATTATTAAACAGTGCCCCCTTTCCACATCATCCTTGATAGGACCATTCAGGATCTTATACACTTTTAAGCAAATCATCTCTCATTCTTCTAAACCTCAGTAGAAACAAGCCCAGTCTGCACAATCTTTCCTCATAAGATCTGCCTATTGATTCCAGGTATCAGTCCAATGAACCATCTCTGAGCTACCTCCAATATGTTTACATCCTTTCTTCAATAAAGAGACTAAAATTGCACACAGCATTCAAAATGTAGTCTCAACAACTGAAGCACATTCTTCCTTTAATAATAAAATAACAGCATCCCATTAACCTTTTTAGAACATAGAACACTACAGCACAGCACAGGAACAGGCCCCTCAGCCCATGATGCTGTGCAGAACATTATGCCAAATTAAAACTAATCCCTTCTGTCTGTCCATGATCTATATCCTTCCATTCTTTGTATATTCAACTGCTTATCTAAAAAGCCCCTTAAACACCCTTGTAGTATCTGCCTCTACCATCACCTCGGGACCCTCCAACCCCATGGCACCAATGCGGATTTCAGCAGTTTCCTCATTTCCCCTCCCCCACCATATCGCAGTTCTAACCTTACAGCTCAGCACCATCCTCATGACCTGTCCACCTTCCTTCCCACCTATCTGCTCCACCCTATCACCTATCTCAGTCCTATCACCATTACCCCACCTATCACACTCTCAGCTACTGTCCCTCCAGCCCCACCCCCTCCCATTTATCACTCCACCCCCAAGGCTCCCAGCCTCATTCCAGATGAAGGGCTTTTGCCAGAAATGTCGATTCTCCTGCTCCTCGGATGCTGCCTGACCTGCTGTGATTTTCCAGGACCACACTCTTGACTCTACACTACCATCCCTAGCAGAACATTCCAGGCACTTAGCCCTCATCTGCTTTGAGCTTTCTCCCTCTCTCCTTAAAATGCATGCTCTCTAGTATTAGTTATTCCAACTGTCAAACCTTTCTATGGATTTCATAATTTTATAGTCAGCTATCAAGTCTCCCCTCAGCCGCTGCCACTTCAGACAAAACAACCCAAGTTTGTTCAACCTCTTATCGCTCACACGCTCTAATCTAGGTAGCATCCTAGTAGACATCTTCAGCACCCTGACCAAACCTGCCACATTTTTCCTGTAATGTGGCGACAAAAATTAAACAATACTCTAAAGCGCAGCCCAACAAAGTTTTATAAAGCTGCATCAAGACATCCTAACTCCTGTACTCAATGTTGCGACCAATAAAGGCAGGTGTGTCTCACACCTTCTTTATCGCCCTACCTACTCGTGTAGACACTTTCAGGGAGCTATGGACTAGGACTCCAAGATCCCCCTGGACATCAGTGCTGTTAAGGGAAAGTATGCAGTTAATGGCAGGACTTTTAATATTTGATCTCCCAAAGTGCAACACCTCACATTTCCCCGGATTAAACTATCTGCCATTTCTGCACCCATATCTGTAACAGATCTATCTCTGTTGTACCTCATGACAACTATCTGCACTATCCAAAATTTTCACAAACTTTGTGTCGTTTGCAAACTTATTAACCCTCCCAAGTCACTGTATATACAGAGGTCCTAGTACAGTTCGCTGTGGAACACTGCAAGTCACGGACCTCCAGCCAGAAAAACAGCCTTCCACCACTGCCCTCTGTCTTTCATGGGCAAGCTAATTCAGAATCCAAATGGCTAAGTTATCGTGGATCTCATACATCTTAATCTTCTGGATGAGCTTACTGTGAGGAACCTTGTCAAAAACCTTACTAAAATCCATTCAGCCAACAACTCTGCTCTGCCCTCATTTATCACCCTCATCACTACCTCGGAAAAAAAAAATCAAGTTAATGATACAGGAGCTGCCCTGCCCAAAGCCATGCTGACTATCCCAAATTAGGCCATGCTGTTCCAAATACACACAAATCCTATCCATAAGGATCCTCTTCAATAACTTCCCAACCACTGATGGGAGACTAAGCAGTCTATGGTTTCCTGGATTATCCCTATTTCACTTCTTGGACAGAGGAACATTAGCTACTTGCCAGTAGTTTTGATGTCATGCTGTACCTGTATACCAAGTTTCTGTGACTCACACACTAGAACACTCGAAATCCCTCCGCACCTCAGAACTCTACTGTCATTCTCTAAATCAATAAAACTCAGTTTTTTTTTCATTCTTCCTGCCAAAGTGAAACATTGCACATTTTTGTACATTATACACTATCTGCCAGATTTTTGTCTATTCATTTATCTGTCTATTTCTATTTGCAGCCTCCTTACGTTCTCTTCACAACATACTTGCCTATTTATGTCATCTGAGTATAATTATCATTCCCCTTCATTCCCCTACACTCCCCTCATCTTACTGATGTGAATTGTAAAGCGAGATTCCAGCACAGACATCTAGGACTCCACTCGTCGTTTCCTGTGATTAGATTAAAACCAATCTATAAATACTCTGTTTTTTGCCAACCAGCCGATCTTTGATCAGTGTTATCCCCTACACCAGGAGCTTTTGTTTTCTGCTTTGACTGGACCTTATCAAGTGCAATTACAGTACACCCCGTTTCTTTCCAGCATGTTCACTTCCCAAGGACTCCAATAAATTACTTACAACTTCCCCATCACAAAAAACCATTCCAACTCTTCCCAATTATCTTGAATTGGATTCCCCGCAGCATATCCTCCTTTTAGTGGGTCGATTCTCACAGCCTCCTCCTAACTGACATAAAAGTAAACGACCTATAGTTTCCCCTTTACTACCTTCTTGAATATTTGTTACTCTCCAGTCCAAAAGAACCATTCCTGAATCTGGGAGTTTCTGAAAGCTAACAGCAAACCATCCCTATACTCCCTCCCACTCTCTGTTACTGTACTAGAATATATTTTCTTCCACCTCACAGGTTTTTTCTCTCTTCCTCTCCACACTGTAACATCTCTCTATCTTTATACATTGCTCAGTCCCTCACCACCTCATCCCACACACACTATACTATACCATACCATACCATACTATACCATACCATAATATCATTCTCTACCATTTTATTTATTAATAATAATATATTTCTGTGTCTCACCTCCACCTCACCCCACACAGACCGTGCTCTCTAACTTTATATATTATATTCTCTTACCTCACACGAGCCCCTCCCTCTCTCTCATTATATTACACTATAATATCATTCTCTACCTTTCTATAATTATTATTATTATTATTATTATATTTCTGTGTCTCACCTCCACCTCATCCCACACGGACCTCTCATTCAGCGACGCCATTCTCCGTCCTGCTCGGGAGCGTTCGATTCCTTTCCGCACTTTCACCGAACCCCCGGGCTGGGCTTTGCCGGGCCGGACCCGCCCCCGCACCGCCGAGGCTCTCCGCCCCGCGGCCGCAAGCGGCGATTTGCCCGCGCGAACAACACCGGCCTCGCGGGCCTTCAAATCAAAGGTCCGACCGCACGCGTGCGTGCGTGCGTGCGTCGAATCTACCGTCCTCGGGGCTAAACCGACTTTACCTGAGCCTGTCACGTGGGCCCCGAAAGTGCTGAGTGTTGTCGCGGTCGCGGCCATCTTTGTTTGGGGCAGAGGCGATTGATGATGCAGTCCACTGCGGTGTCTCACTGGGAGGATGCACTCTGCAAGGTGGTGGCACTGTTGTAGCGTAGGAAATCAGCAGCAGATTCAGCACAGCAAGATCCCAACATCAGCAATTACAAACCACCTACTTTTAGGAACTGCATCTGTGTCAGGTGCTGGGTGAGACCAGTCCTGGTGTACTGAAATTCTTTGGTCCTAGATATTTCAGTGGAGGCAATTCAGAGAACATTCACTAGGTTGTTGTCTGGTATGGAGGATTGGTGAGCAATTGCTAAACAGGTTTGGACTCTACTCATTGAGAGTTGAGAAGGATGAGAAGTGGTCTCATTGAAACATGTAGGATTCTTAAGGGGCTTGATATGGTAAATGCTGAGAGGACGCTTCCCCTCATGGTAGAGTCTAGGACCAGAGAGAGAATAGTCTCAGAATTAACAGGGTTACCGATTTAAGACTGAGGTGAGGAGCAAATGGTAAATTGGATATAAGAATGGATTATTGGCTTTGAAAAATGTTAAATCAGCCAGCCTGTCTTCATGAAAAAGATCAAATATTGATTTTATAAAAGAGCAGGGTGTCTTGGGTCATGTTTAATGTTTCATTGAGATCCATAAGAAAGGGGGACTACAGTAGGTCATTCAGCCCTTGAACCTGCTGTACGAGTCAACAGGATGATGACTGATCAGGCATTCCTCTCGTTTATTTTCTTACCTTTTCTCCATAACCTTGGATTCTTGCTCAGTGGGGAAATCTAACTCAGCCTTAAATATACAAAGGGACTCTATCCACACAGCTCTTGGTGGTAGGAAGTTTCAAAGACATTTAACTATCTCAGAAAAGAAATTGCTCCTCATCTCAGTCATAAGTTGGTGCTCCTTTTCTTCTAAGACTACATCCACCTCGTGCTCTGATCCTTGGTGTTTGCCAGAGTTCTACCATTCATCATGTATTCCCTTGCCTTGTTTTTTTGCGCAAGTTCATCATCTCACGTTTATCCAATTACAATATATTTGCTATTGATCAGCCTATTTAACCAACCTGTCTACATCCTCCTTTAATTCAAAACTCTCCTCTTTACTTTTTGCCATCCCACCAATTTTCATGTCATCCATGAAATTACTGATCAATCCAACTGTGTTTGAATCTAAATCATTTATATAAATCACAAACAGAAACAGTCGCAACACTGATCATCGTGGGACCCCACTGGGTACAAATTTCGAGAAGGAAAAGCATCCCTCAACTGTCACCCTCTGCTTCCTGCCACTCAGCCAACTTTGGATCCGATTTGTCACATTTCCTTAATTCCCATGGGGTCTTACTTTCTTTAGCAGTCTCTTACCTTCTCTACCAATCTCATCAAAAGCCTGGCTGAAGTTCAAATGGACAATATCAAAACAGCGCCTGAGACCCGGGTTCAATTCCCGACTCAGGCGACAGACTGTGTGGAGTTTGCATGCTCTCCCCGTGTCTGCCTGGGTTTCCTCCGGGTGCTCCAGTTTCCTCCCACAGTCCAAAGATGTGCAGGTCAGGTGAATTGGCCATGCTAAATTGCCCATAGTGTTAGGTAAGGGGCAAATGTAGGGGTATGGGTGGGTTGCGCTTCGGCGGGTCGGTGTGGACTTGTTGGGTCGAAGGGCCTGTTTCCACACTGTAAGTAAGTAATCTAATCTAAAACGGACAATTGTCCTCATCTGCAGACTTGGTCATCTCTTTAAATAAAAACCATTCAAGTTGGTCAGACATCACCTCCCCTTAACAAAACCATGCTGACAGCTCTTGATTAATCCCTGCCTCTCCAAATGCAGATTCATTCTGTCCATCAGATTGCTTGCTATAGTTTCCCCACCATCAAGGCTAGACTGCCTGGCTTGTAATTTCCTGGTTTATCCCTTGTTCCTTTCTTGAAGAATGGCACCATTTCTGTGGCTAGAGAGGAATGGAAGATTTTTGTAAGCAGCCCTATTTCCTCCCTTGCCTCAGCCAACAACCTTGGATACATTTCATCTGGCCAGGAGATTTATCTACTTTTAAGCCGTATCACAGTCATTTTCCCTAATTCTATACCCACATTATCCCTCTCATTAGTGAACTCCAATGCGAAGTATTCATTTAGAATCCAATCTTCATCCTTTGACTCCATGGAAATTACCATTGTGGTCCTGAACAGTTTAAAACAATTTGGGATTTTCCTTTAGCTTACCTGCCCGTATCCTTTCATATTCTCTTATAACTCCCCTTGTCTCAACTTTCAAGTTTCCTGTTGCATATTCTGTACTCCTCTCATGCTTCTTCTGTTTTGAGTCCTCAGTAACCGCCATAAGCCTTCCTTTTTTGTAATCCAGTGCTATATATTCATTGATATCCAGGATCCACAGGATTTGATAGTCCCACCCTTTTCTTTATTGGAACATGCTGGCCCTGAACTCTCTAATGTTTCATTCTTGAATGTACCTCAGTGTTCTGAGGCAGATTTAGCTTCAAGTTTCTGTTCCCAGTCCACTCTGGCCGAATCATATCTGCTCTTATTAATGAAATAAGGGAAAATGTTTGAAAGCAGCAAGTTGTTAAGGTTTGGAATGCACTGTCTAGGATGATGGTAGAGCTAGTTCAGTCCGAGGGTTCACCAGGCAATTAGATAATTATCTGAAAAGGAAGAACAATTAGGGTGACAGGGAGATGGCTGAGGAATAGCACTTTACTGATGTGTTCAATTGAGAGCCTGTGTAGACACAACAGGCTCAACAGCCTTCTTCTGCACTATAACAGTTTTGTGTTTCAAATTGGAAGACTTGGCAAAACCAAAATACTGCAGATGATAGCAAGTGCATCAATAGCTACACGAACAACCGATTCAATCATTTGAACTTTTTTGACAAATTTGAATATATTCAAACCTTGCAATTTTTTTAAATTTCCTAGTAGCATGGGTCCTGATAGTTCCCTATTGCTTTCTTATAGCCAAGCCCCAGCCAGAGTCAGCTTGCTGACCAATGAGCATCCTTTTATGCTGCAGCAATTGTTTGAAATTTGGTGTTCTTGCATCTGTCCTGATGAGTGCAAAATGAGAATCTTCAGCAACGTACAAGACCCATTCCGCCACAATGAGAAAACAGTGGCAAATGCCATTATTAAAGATTATTATAACAGCGCACTTCTAGAAGTTCAAGGTAATCAGGCAGAACTAACATGATTTTGTCAAAGTGAAATCATGTTAAATTAATTTAGAGTCAAGGAGTCAGACAGATGTACAGCACGGAAACAAATCCTTTGGTGCAATACGTCCATGCCAAACAGATATCCTAAATTAATCTGGTCCCATTTGCCAGCACTTGGTCCATATCATTGCAAACTGTTTCTATTCATATACCCATCCAGATGTCTTTTAAATGTTCCAATTGTATTAGCTTCCACTACTACCCTCTGGCAGCTTAGTCCATACACACACCACCCTCTGCGTGAAAACATTGCCCCTTAGATTCCTTTTAATCTTTCCCTTCTCACCCAAACATATGCCCTCTAGTTCTGGACGCCTTCACTCCAGACAAAAGACTTTGTCTATTTATCCTATCCATGCCCCTCATGATTTTATAAACCTCTGTAAAGTCACCCCTCAGCCTCCAACGACTTTCAAGTAACTATGAACCGGCAATCCAAGATCTCTTTGTTCAGCAACACTCCTTCGGACCTTACCATTAAAGTGTTTCAGTCCTGCCCTGATTTGCCTTTGCAAAATGCAGGTCCTCACATTTATCTAAATTAAACTCCATCTATCACTCCTCAGCCCATTGGTCCATCTGATCAAGATCCTGTTATAGTCTGACATAACCTCCTTCGCTGTCCACTCCACCTCCAATATCTCAACAAAGGGCTCAGCAATCACTTCCTTAGCTTCCCACAGAGTTCTAGGGTACACCTGAGCAGGTCCTGGGGATTTATTCAACTTTTTAATGCATTTAAGACATCCAGCACCTGCTCTTGTAATATGGACATTTTTCAAGATGTCATCATCTATTTCCCCATATTTTGTATCTTCCATGTTCTTCTCCACAGTAAACATTGATACAAAACACTCGTTTAGTATCTTCCTCATCTCCTGCGGCTCCACATACAGGCTGCCTTGCTAATCTTTGAGGGGTCCTATTTTCTCCCTAGTTACCCTTCTGATCTTAATGCATTTATATAAAATCCAAAGATTCTCCTTAACCCGATTTGCCAAAGCTATCTCATGTCCCCTTTTTGCCCTCCCAATTTCCCTCTTATGTATACTCTCGCTGCCTTTATATTCTTCTGAGGATTCACTCGATCTCTCCTGTCTATACCTGACATATCCTGCCTTCTTTTTCTTAACCAAAAACTCAATTTCTCTAGTCATCCAGCATTCCCTGTCCCTATCAGCCTTTCCTTTCACCCTAACAGGATTATACTTTCTCTGGACTCTCGTTATCTCATTTCTGAAGGCTTTCCATTTTCCAGTTGCCCCTTTACCTGCAAACATTTGCTCCCAATCAGCTTTTGAACATTCTTGCTGAAAATCGTCAAAATTTGGCCTTCTTCCAATTTAGAACTTCAACTTTTAGATCTGGTCCATCCTTTTCCATCACTATTTTACAACTAATAGAATTATGGTCGCTGGCCCCAAAGTGCTCCCTCACTGACACCTCAGTCACCTGCCCTGCCTTATTTCCCAAGTTGGAAGGATCTGTTTCCATGCTGTACATTTCTATGATTCTATCTAAACTATTAACGCTATGTTTGGAAAGTTAAAATCTCCTACCATAACCACCCTATTATTCTTAGAGATAATTGAGAACTCCTTACCAATTTGTTTCTCAATTTCCCGCTGACTACAGTAGGTCTTTAGTACAATCCTAATAAGGTAAGCACCCATTTCCTATTTCTCAGTTCCACCCAAATAACATCCTTCGACATATTCCCAGGAATATCCTCCCTGAGTACAGTCATAATGTGATCCCTTATCAAAAATGCCACTCCCCCACCTCTCTTTCCCCCCTTCTTATCAAAGTGATTGAGTCATAGAGATGTACAGCATGGAAACAGACCCTTCAGTCCAATTTATCCACGCCAACCAGATATCCTAACATAATCTAGTCCCATCTGCCAGCACTTGGCCCAAATCCCTCTAAACCCTTCCTATTCATATACCCATCCAAATGCCTTTGTACCAACCTACACCACTTCTCTGGCAGCTCATTCCATACACACACCGCCCTTGTGTGGAAAAATTGGCCGTTAGATCCCTTTTTATATCTTTCCCCTCTCACTCTAAACCTTTGCCCTCTAATTCTGGACTCACCCACTCCAGAGAAAAGACATTGTCTATTTATCCTATCCATGCCCCTCATGATTTTATAAACCTCTATAAGATTACCCTTAAGCCTCCGACGCACCAGGGAAAACAGCACCTTTTCAGCCTCTCTGTATCGCTCAAATCATCCAACCCTGGCAACATCTTGTAAATCTTTTCTGATCCCTTTCAAGGTTTCAAGACCACAACTGCGTACAATATTCCAAAAGTGGCCTAACCAATGTCCTGTACAACCGCAACATGATCTCCCAACTCTTATACTCAATGCTCTGTCCAATAAAGGAAAGCATACCAAACGCCTTCTTCACTATCCTATCTACCTGTACTTTCGAGGAACTATGAACCTGCAGTCCAAGGTGTCTTTGTTCAGCAACACTCCCCAGTACCTTACCATGAAGTGTACAAGTCCTGCTTTGATTTGCTTTTCCAAAATGCAGCATCTCGCATTTATCTAAACTCCATCTGCCACTCCTCAGCCCATTGGCCCATCTGATCAAGATTCTGTTGTACTCTGAGGTAACCTTCTTTGCTGTCTACCAACTCCAATTTTGGTGTCATCTGTAAATTTATCTACTTTATTTCCTATGTTTACATCCAATCATTTATATAAGTGACGAAATGTAGTGGACCCAGCACCGATCCTTGTGGCACACCACTGGTCACAGGCCTCCAGTCTGAAAAACAACTCTCCACCATCACCCTCTGTCTTCTTCCTCCAAGCCAATTCTGTATCCAAATGGCTAGTTCTTCCTATATTCCATGAGATCTAACCTTGCTAACCAATTTAACACGAGGAACCTTGCCAAACGCCATACTGAAGTCCATATAGATTACGTCTACTGCTCTGCCCTCATCAATCCTCTTTGAGAGGTGATAATCAAGCTCATGAGACATGATTTCCCACACACAAAGCCATGCTGACTATCCCTGCCTTTTTAAATACATGAAAATCCTGTCCATCAGGATTCCCTCTAACAACATGCACACCACCAATGTCAGGCTCACTGGTCTATAGTTCCCCAATTTTTCCTTACCACCTTTCTTAAATCGTGGCACTACGTTAGCCAACCTACATTCTTCAGGCACCTCACCTGTGACTATCGATGATACAAATATCTCAGCAAGTGGCCCAGCAATCACTTGCCTAGCTTTCCACAGAGTTCTAGGGTACACCTGATCAGGTCCTGGGGATTTATCCACTTTTATTCATTTCAAGACAACCAGCACCCCCGCCTCTGTAATATGGACATCTTTCAAGGTGTCACCATCTATTTCCCCACATTCTAAATCTTCCATGTCCTTCTCCACAGTAAACATTGATACAAAATACTCATTTAGTATCACACCCATCTCCTGCAGCTCCACACAGAGGCTGCCTTTGAGGGGCCCTATTCTCTCTGTAGTTATCCTTTTGTCCTTAATGTATTTATATAAACCCTTTGGATTCCCCTTAATCCGATTTGCCAAAGCTATCTCATGTCCCCTTTTTGCCCTCCCAATTTCCCTCTTAAGTATCCTTCCTATAGCATTCGTATCCAGGAACATGAAGCTGCCAGTCCTGCATATCCCTGAGCCACATCTCTATAAATGCTATGATATCTCAGTCATATCTAATCCTTACCATGCCCTGAGTTCATCTGCCTTCCCTGTTAGGACTCTTGCATTGAAATAAATGCACGTTAATTAACCTCATTCTCTGCTTTGTTCCTGCCTACCCTAACTGTTTGACTTGCTCTTTTTCCCAACTGTACCAACCTTTGATCTCTTTCCTCACTATCTCCCTGGGTCTGCCCCCCCCCAACCACACCTTACTCGTTTAAATCCTCCCAAGCAGCTCTTGCAAATCTCCCTGCCAGTGTATTAGTCCCCTTTGAGTTCAAATGCAATCCGTCCTTCTTATACAGGTTACTTCTACCCCAGGAGAGATTCCAGTGATCCAAAAATGTGAACCATTCCCCCCTGCACCCGCTCGTCATTCATCTACTCTATCCTCCTATTCCAACATCACTTGCTCCAACCACTGGGAGTAATCCAGATAGTATTACCCTCAAGGACCTCCTTTTTAAATTTAAAATTAATTTCCTATATTCTTGCTTCAGAATCGCATCCTTTTTCTTTCCTATGTCATTAGTTCCAATGTGTACAATGACTTCCTGTTGGTCTCATTCCCCATTGGGAATATTCTGCATTGTTTCTGAGATATCTTTGATCCTGGTACCAGGGAGGCAACACACCACAGTGATTTCTTGCTGTTGGCCACAGAAATGTCTGTTTGTGCCTCTGACTAGAGAGACCCCAAGCATAATTGATCACTTGGAACCTTACATACTCCTTGTTACATTAAAGCCAGGAACATGGCTGTTCGCATTACCTTCCCCTGACTGTCTGTCACCTTCTACATTTTCCAAAACAGCACACTTGCTTGAGATGGGGATAGTCACAGAACTTTCCTGCAGTAAATCATCCACCTGACTGTGTCTGCGGTTTTTCTCCCTTTCTATAACTGTCATCCATCCCATCCCCTAACTGCTGTAAATTCCTTATTGCCTTTAACTACCGGTCCAACCGATCCATGCAATCTGATAGGATTTGCAACTAAACACACTTACTACAGACATAATCAGTAACATGGAAATTCTCCCTCATCCCCCATATCCAACAGGAAGAGTACATCACTCTACTAAAGGCCACTTTTGCATCCTAACAATATACAGAAAATAGTCATGATTTGGAGGTGCCAGTGTTGGACTGGGCTGTACAAAATTAAAAATCCACAACACCAGGTTATAGTCCAACAGGTTTATTTGGAAGCACTAGCTTTCAGACTAGTGGTTGTGCACCTGATGAAGGAGCAGTGCGCTGAAAGCTAGTGCTTCCAAATAAACCAGTTGGACTATAACCAGGTGTTGTGGGATTTTTAACTTGGTGCTATTTTCTGTACAATTTTACTGCTCTATAAAATAAACTGCTCCAGGCTACCTTAGCTCCTAACTGCTCCAGGCTAACTTAGCTCCTAACTGCTCCAGGCTAACTTAGCACTTAACTGCTCCAGGCTAACTTAGCTCCTAACTGCTCCAGGCTAACTTAGCTCCTAACTGCTCCAGGCTAACGTAGCACCTAACTGCTCCAGGCTAACTTAGCACCTAACTGCTCCAGGCTAACTTAGCTCCTAACTGCTCCAGGCTAACGTAGCACCTAACTGCTCCAGGCTAACTTAGCACCTAACTGCTCCAGGCTAACTTAGCTCCTAACTGCTCCAGGCTAACTTAGCTCCTAACTGCTCCAGGCTAACTTAGCTCCTAACTGCTCCAGGCTAACTTAGCTCCTAACTGCTCCAGGCTAACGTAGCACCTAACTGCTCCAGGCTAACTTAGCACCTAACTGCTCCAGGCTAACTTAGCTCCTAACTGCTCCAGGCTAACTTAGCACCTAACTGCTCCAGGCTAACTTAGCTCCTAACTGCTCCAGGCTAACGTAGCACCTAACTGCTCCAGGCTAACTTAGCACCTAACTGCTCCAGGCTAACTTAGCTCCTAACTGCTCCAGGCTAACTTAGCTCCTAACTGCTCCAGGCTAACTTAGCTCCTAACTGCTCCAGGCTAACTTAGCTCCTAACTGCTCCAGGCTAACGTAGCACCTAACTGCTCCAGGCTAACTTAGCTCCTAACTGCTCCAGGCTAACGTAGCACCTAACTGCTCCAGGTTAACTTAGCACCTAACTGCTCCAGGCTAACTTAGCTCCTAACTGCTCCAGGCTAACTTAGCACCTAACTGCTCCAGGCTAACTTAGCACCTAACTGCTCCAGGCTAACTTAGCTCCTAACTGCTCCAGGCTAACTTAGCTCCTAACTGCTCCAGGCTAACGTAGCACCTAACTGCTCCAGGCTAACTTAGCTCCTAACTGCTCCAGGCTAACTTAGCTCCTAACTGCTCCAGGCTAACTTAGCACATAACTGCTCCAGGCTAACTTAGCTCCTATGTTTCATATTTTTAAATGTTAATCAAGAGACAGATGTCAATAAAACATAAAACCAAAAAGAACCCATTCTACTCACTTTAAAAAAAACAGTGAAGTTACATTTAAAAACCATGCACTTATCTGTTCCTGTGTTGTGAGCTCTCCCACACAGGTTCCTCCAAGGTCAGCTGTGAATTTCACAGTTTATTACTTTTTCTTAGACGCAGTCCGATGTTCTCAAATACTTTAACTCAAAGAGCAAAGTCAGTAGCTGTGCAGTCTCACTGTTGTGTCAGACAGCAGTGTAGTTTTCTTCCTCTCTCTCTCTCTCTCACTGACCATGTGATTTCAAGCTTTGTTCTCTTCTGCCTTTTAAAAGTGCCACTGTTTTGATCGTTTCCCCCCTTCAACCCCCCCCCCCATCCAAAGTTCAAAAACAATGCAACAGCTTATAAAACAGTTATTACTGCTCCTGGAATTCGAGGAAATCACCTCTGATCCCTAAAATTACCTCAAAAAAGGAGCAGCTATTACAGCCATAACTTTTTCCTGTCCTCCATTTTTGAAGCAGGAACATGAGCTGTACATAAAGGGGAACCCATGGATGTATTATTTCAGATTTCCAGAAGGAAATTTATTTTTATTTCAATTATTTTCAACAAAGGAAGTTCAAATATGTGCAAGTTAGATGGATTGGCCATGCTAGATTGTCCACAGTGTCCAGAGATATGCAGGCTGTTTGGATTTGCCATGGGAAATTTGCAAGGTTACAGGAATAGGGTGGGAGTGATGCATCTGGGTGGGATATTCTTTAGAGGGTCAGTGTGGGCTCAATGGGTTGAATGGCCTGCTTCCACACTGTAGGGATTCTATGATTTCTATAAGAAGGCATCTGTTAAGGTACCAAATCAAAGGCTTTTGCAGAAAATTAATGCTGCTGGAAGTAACATAATGGCAAGGACTGAAGATGGAGTTGCTAACAGGAAGTAGAATATGAATAAATGAGTCTTTTTCAGGTTGGCAGGATTTCGTGAGGGGTGTGCCGCTGGGGTCTTAACTCTTTGCAATTTATATAAATGACTTGGATGAAGGGATTGAAGGCATATTAGATAAATTAGCTGATGACACAAGGACGAGTAAGAAAGCGAGTTGTGAAGAGGGTATGGAACCTACAAAGGGATATTGATAGGTTTAGATCTGGAAAATGTAGGACAATGCAGTACATTTTGGCAGGAAGAATACAACAAAAGCATATTATCTAAATGGTGACAGGCTGTAGTGCTCAGAGATGCAGAGGGATCTGAATGTCCTAGTGTATGAATGACAGAAGAATAGTATGCAGGTAAAGCAAGTAATCAGGAAAGCAAATAGAATGTCATGGCTTTTTGTAATGGGAACTGAATACAAGAATAGGGTGGTTATACTTCTCTTGTATAGAGCATTGGTGAGACTGGATCTGGAGTACTGTGTACAGGACTGGGCACTGTACTTACAGAAGGATGTTAAGACATTGGAAACCGTTCAGAGAAGGCTTATTAGACTAATACCTGCAATGAGCAGAGTGACTTATGAGGAAAGGCTGGGCAGACTAAGCCAGTGTCGTCTCGCGTTTAAAAGAGTCAGAGGTGACTTAATTAAAACATAAAAAATCCTGAGAGGACTTGACTAGGTGGGTGTAAAAAGGATGTTTTCCCGTGTGGGAGGATCTAGAATTAGGAGTCATAGTTTAAAAATAAGGGTCACCTTAAAACAGAGATGAGGAAATTTTTTTCCCCCCTCTCAGAACATTGAGTGTCTTTAGAATTCCCTTCCTGAAACGGCAGTGGATGTTGAATCTTTAAATATTTTTTAAAGGCAGCGATAAATAGATTCTTGATTACCAATGATAAGTTGGAAATAGATATAGTGACCATATAGAAAATGGAGCTCAGAAATGTTAACTAAGATGGCCCCGGCATATTGGCTGTATTTCCCAGCATCCTAAGCGACAGGCTAAGCGAAACTAATTGCTACCATAGCAATTTGTAAGAAGCCAGCCTAGCGGTAAACAATCCTCCCCACAGGTCCAAGGATGAGATAGTACATAGCACAAGATAAAAGGGCAACCATCAGAGGAATACTGGTGCCTCATTGTTTTAGAGCTGTATTAATGAATATATGTTTAGTTTAGAGCAATTTTTGATATCTGAATGTTACCTTGAAAAGCAGAGTAAGAATAATGAGGGCTATGTTAAGAGCTTAACCAGATGGCTGTTGGTATCTGTGTGTGTGTTAGATTTAGAGCACTTTTTTTTGTGTAAGCTTCCAATAAAGTATGCTTTGTTTAATTTTACACTGTGCGATAGCTTGATGATACGGGACTCTGTATTGCGTACGAAGTTATGTATAAATGTAACAACTTTCCCTATCAACGGTGAGAGAATCCATCCTTTAGTACCCGGCGTGGTCTAAAGTGGCTTTTCTCACCCAAGATTGTTTGTATATTCGTATACTGACAGTCTTGAATAAAAACAGTACTGTTGAAATGTGTTAATCAAGTGGTGGTTCTCTGTTCTTGGACAGGCGTTCACAAAAAGCCCAGAAGCTCAAAGCTGAGCTTCCACATTTTGGTGGCAGCGGTGGGATCCCAACGGAAGGCGGCTCCTGGTGACAGTTGAACAGGACACGGTCTTGCTGTGGCAAGGTGGACACGGGCCCGGACGTGAGTATACTGTTTGGGACTCACGACTAGTGTCTCCCCAAGTCAGGGGTGGACCTGGATCCAACTCACCGCAGCAGGAGCTGCTACCGGACGGGATCGAGAACGAACCAGTGAACAGCTTTTTAAAGGGACCACCACAAAAGCACTGGGAGTGCTATAGAAGGTAGGAAAAAAAGGGCGCTGGGAGCGCGGGGAGAAATAAGAATAGTTAGATACGTACAGGTTTAAAGTCCCTTGGGGTTAGAGTCCCCATAAAAGCACCACAGTACGTCTGTGTGAGAGGGTTTAAAGTCCCTTGAGCAGGATCTCATAAAAGCACCGCTCACAAGTAGTTGTTTAGATACGTACGGGTTTAAAGTCCCATGGGGTTAGAGTCCTCATAAAAGCACCGAGATACGTATGTGTGAGAAGGTTTAAAGTCCCTTGAGCAGGATCTCATAAAAGCAACACTCACAAAAGGTTAGGGAAAGTTTAGGAAACATTATGGGACAGTTCATGGATAAATGTGAGGATCCGGGATCATTAATTGTAACAGTCTGCGCAGAATATCCTGAGGATGCGCAGTCACTCAGGAAATTGTCAGGATGGCTAACAGAAAAATTGGGACCTGATGAATGGCCTGCAGGGGGTACGTGGAAATTGGAGATTGTAAAAAGAGCTACGGAGTTAGTATGGAAAAAGGGAACGGGGGAAAGAAGGGTAAGAAAATTATGGCTAAACTAAGAGATGCATGCTTAAAAAAGAAAGAGGAAGCTAAACAACAACACGAGCAGAAGGTTTACAACAGTTGGTTACGTAATGCTACAAAAAGGGGGCTAAGTGTCACTAAGGATGGGCTTCCTTTGACCCTTCATGAGCTCAAGGTTGCATGTGCAAATTTTGATGAAAATATTAACAAGAACAAACGGTTCGCCAACCAAGCGGTGGAGATGGCATTGTCAGACCTGAGGCTGGGTGCAGGATGGGAAGATAAGGGAATTAGTTCTAGGAATGTGGAATCCCCTCCCCAACCCCCTCCATTGGGTACAATACCCCAGGAGGCACGTAGTGAAAGGAGTTTTACCCCAAGCACAGGTAAAAAAGGATATCGGCCTCCACCTCAGTGTGAACCCGAACGGCAATTGCCCTACCCTGGGACAGAGGAGGCTGACGATGACAGTTCAGAGATAGAAGAACCCTCAGGTCACATGTTCCCTATGCGTACTGTTCCTAACCCTCAAGCGGGACGGGTAAGAGTCCCCGCCCAGCCGAACGCTGTCCCTCCTGTCGCTGCGATTCTTTACCCCCCTACCATAGAAATCTTTACGCCATGGAAACCGCAGGAAATTTTGGCACTGACTATGAATCTCCCTGACAAAGATAAGGATCCACAAAAATGGTGTGAATCAGTTGAAAGTATTTGGCAGGCTTACGGGGCAGTGGGAGAAGATATCTGGAACTTTTTGAGGGTTGTGTTTATTGGCTCTAAGTGGACAAAATTTTTGGAAATATTAAATATGCCCCCTGGTGCCAATAGTTGGACTGCCTTTACAGCACAACACCCGAATCAACAACAACAGGAGCAGGAAAGTAAAGAAGCAATGTGGCAGGTCCTCAGAAAACTGGTTGACTTAGCAAAAATCATTGATTTAAAACCAAAAAGGGGGGAGGGTGCTGAGGAATACCTACAGAGGTTTAATGAAACTTATGGCACATATTCTGGGGACCCTCTTTTCCCTTTGGGAGCGGGGGCTGTCTCACAACAGTATAATAGTCTCTTGATGAACACTTTGCCTAAACCTACACAAGATAGATGGAAAACTAACAACTTAAATTGGATCAATTCCTCACAGGGTGATACAGCTAGGGCAATTAAAGCATCATGGGGCGAGGGTGACGGTCCTAAGGCCGAAAAACCTATTAAATCTGAATTTGTTGTACGGGAAAGTGATCAAAATACCATGGCCCCCTTGCGGCAACCTCCCACCCCTCCCCAGCAGACACAGCAGCAAGGGCTGTGGAGATTACCCGGTCCCCAGCTGCAGTCTGACAATAGAGGCTATCAGCTGGAACCGGATTTTTATGTCCCAGGCTGGCAAAACCAAAAGGGCTCAGAAAGCTGAATTAATTGCATTAACTAGGGCATGTGAGCTAGCCTCCGGACTTACAGCTAATATATATACTGACTCTAGATATGCTTTCGGGGTTGCCCATGATTTTGGGACACTATGGGAAAATCGAGGCTTCCTCACCTCGTCTGGGACCCCTATCGTACACAGGGAGGAAGTCATTAATTTGTTACAGGCCATTCAAAGTCCTCGCGAATTGGCCATTATTAAATGTTCCGCGCACTCTGCCGGAACGGATCCGGTTTCTATGGGAAACAAACAGGCAGATGAAGTTGCTAAACAGGCTACGGAGCTCCCTGGCTCCTTTATGATGGTTCAGAGGAAATCTATTAGGGCCTCAGTTCCTGACAAGCCGCCTCCCTCCACCGCTGATATTGTTGCTTTACAGGGGGACGCCCCTGACAATGTACTTCATGAATGGACTGATCTGGGATGTTTCAAGGACGTTGACGGTCTTTGGAAAACCCCAGTAGGCCAGGTGTGTATGACTGATGTTTCAGCCGTCTGGGTGGTTGATGTTGTCCATCACTTAACACACTGTGGGGCTAGACAAACTGCAGATTTAGTCTGGGAATCTTGGTGGCATCCCAGTGTTCTGCAATTGGCTAGAGCACAAACTAAAAAATGCTTGACATGTATGCAGCATAACCCCGGCAAGGGGGTCCCCTGTGAACAGGGTAGAACCCCGCTGCCTGAAGGCCCCTTCGATACGTTGCAAATGGACTTCATTGAGCTACCCAGAACGGCCAAGTGTAAATATGTTTTAGTTATTGTAGATGTTTTTAGTAAATGGATTGAGGCTGACACTGTTGTTAAGACTTTACTTAAGGAGATTATTCCTAGATTTGGTGTGCCGCGGACACTCAGTTCCGATAACGGCCCTCATTTTATGGCCCTTGTTAGTCAAGAACTTTGTAAAGTTCTTAATATCAAGCAGCAGTTCCACTGTGCTTACCACCCTCAGAGCGCGGGAGTGGTGGAACGGGCTAATCAGACCTTGAAATCTAAATTGGCCAAACTGTCAGCTGACAATGGTCTTTCGTGGCTCTAAAATTTGCCCATTGCCTTGTTTCAACTCCGGGTGTCCCCGGCAGGAGCCCACCGTCTCTCCCCCTGCCGAGATTTTGTATGGGCGGCCCCTCCGTACTCCCTTTAGCTCTGACTTCTCTGATTCTCCTGTTGACATCCATCAGATGTCAGATGGGATGATCTCCTATGTTTTATCCTTAACTGATGCCTTACGCATGAACCATGCGATGGTTAAAGCTGCCAGGCCTTTGCGGTCGGATTTGCCGTTGCCTCCAAACATCCGACCTGGCACCTTTGTATTGATTAAAAACTTTGCCAGAAAGCACGGCCTGGAACCCCGGTGGGAGGGCCCTTTTCAAGTCCTCCTTACCACCCCTACTGCTGTTAAGGTTCAGGGTCGTAAAGCCTGGATCAGCCTACACCATTGCAAGCTTATTGGGGAGGAATGATAATAAGGGGCAGCTACTGCTGTATGTATTTTCTCTTCCCTTGACATAGGTGCACCTAAGGAAGGAAGACTGAAGAAAAGTGAAACGATGAAACCTACCCTCTTTCTCTTTGGCCTCTGCCTAACAGCGACACGGACATCAATGCAGGCCAGTAACACCACCAGCGGTGCACCCCCCACTCTCCAAGGGCCTACAAGCAACTCTAGTGCAGCCACCGCGGAGACGTGGATAAAAACAGGCACCCCCGCGATGACTTCACACTCTACAGATGTTACTACTAAAATGACTAATGGTTTTGTGAGTATGGCACCACGTATTGCTTCTGATGGCCCCAATGGTACAGTAATAGTCCCGAGGGATCTCGTGAGTACTATGAGTGACAATATGACTATTAGCACCCCCCCAATGAGTTTATCACTGCCCAGAGTGATAGGTACCCAGTCTAATAATATAAGTGAGTCCAGTCAGACCCTAGCTACCCCTTGCAACCTCATCGGGGATTGGTGGGTATGGAAACAGGAGAATAGCATAACGCTGAATAACTCAGGCCCCACAAGAATAGTTCAGGTCAGAGTGAATGCCACGTGTGATCGTCATGGCCCAGGTAACAGTGGGTTTAACCAGACAATTTGTCCCTTGGTCGACTTTCCTGACTACTCTAAGGCCACTTCTAATTATAGCAGCATAGTCATCCAAAATCTTGCATGGTCACAGGATTGCGTAGAGCATTTGCAAAACCTAACAGGACTTAGACAGTGGTACCCTGGATATAATATTACAACTCTGGATGCCAGGACAGAATGTCCCCGTAATATAACAATTCATAATACTGGCATCTGCCAGGAAGTAATGTACGTATGCCTACGAGGAAATGGCACCAAATCCGAGGATACCTATACGTACTTAAATGATACACGCACGTGCTGCCATGCCTTTGTGAATAATACTGCAGCGGACCCCAGAGACATTTTGGTTATGCAATCACACAGCCTATGAATACCTACCCATTAACTTTAAGGGCACCTGTGCGCTAATATATCACCTCCCAGCATTCCGGTTATTGAATTCAACCCCAGAGGTTAACAGCGAATGGAAGAAGTGGCATGATCTTAATTCAAATTACAAACCTCATGCTCGAGGCCGGAGAGATCTGTTCCACCAACAGACATTTTGGAGCAGATTCTTTGGCGCCCTTCTGCCCAATTATGGGGTCATGCAAGCCCTGGACCAGATTCGTGATCTCAGTCACGAGCTTGAGGAAATGGCTAAGGCCACTGCTGATGCCCTGGGTCATTTGGAACACGAGCAGACTGCCCTACGAATGATGACCTTACAGAATAGGATGGCTTTAGACTATCTCTTAGCAAGCCAAGGGGGAGCATGTGCAGTTATTGGCCCTGAGTGTTGTACCTATATTGAGGATGAGAGCTCGGCTGTATGTAATGACACTTCACTAATTAACGATGTTGCCACTAAAGCATATGACCTGGACCATTCAGTCTCAGAAGAGACCTGTGCCGGGTGGAATTTACTGTGACAGCTGTTGGGATGGCTAAAGTCTATTGGGCTGGACATTCTCTCCATTCTGGCCATCATTCTTGGCATTTGTATTAGTATCTGAATCGCTTGGGCCCTTATTACAAGAAGTTGTCAGACTTGTCCCGCACGACACCGATGTAAAAAGGAGACAAGCCCGATATGGACACAGGAGGAAGGATTGACACCTACACTTTTGACTGATGACAATTCAGATGTAGAAACAGGAAAAGAGTTTGCTCGACTTCAACGTATTAATTTCTGAGGGTTATCATAAAATGATAAAAAGGGAGGAATGATAAGTTGGAAATAGATATAGTGACCATATAGAAAATGGAGCTCAGAAATGTTAACTAAGATGGCCCCGGCATATTGGCTGTATTTCCCAGCATCCTAAGCGACAGGCTAAGCGAAACTAATTGCTACCATAGCAATTTGTAAGAAGCCAGCCTAGCGGTAAACAATCCTCCCCACAGGTCCAAGGATGAGATAGTACATAGCACAAGATAAAAGGGCAACCATCAGAGGAATACTGGTGCCTCATTGTTTTAGAGCTGTATTAATGAATATATGTTTAGTTTAGAGCAATTTTTGATATCTGAATGTTACCTTGAAAAGCAGAGTAAGAATAATGAGGGCTATGTTAAGAGCTTAACCAGATGGCTGTTGGTATCTGTGTGTGTGTTAGATTTAGAGCACTTTTTTTTGTGTAAGCTTCCAATAAAGTATGCTTTGTTTAATTTTACACTGTGCGATAGCTTGATGATACGGGACTCTGTATTGCGTACGAAGTTATGTATAAATGTAACAACTTTCCCTATCAACGGTGAGAGAATCCATCCTTTAGTACCCGGCGTGGTCTAAAGTGGCTTTTCTCTCCCAGGATTGTTTGTATATTCGTATACTGACAGTCTTGAATAAAAACAGTACTGTTGAAATGTGTTAATCAAGTGGTGGTTCTCTGTTCTTGGACAGGCGTTCACAAAAAGCCCAGAAGCTCAAAGCTGAGCTTCCACACCAAGAAAATGAAAGGGACACACAGGAATGTAGAGATGAGGTTAAAACCAGATCAGCCGTGTTCTTATTGAATGATGATTCAGGCTTGAAGGGCCAAGTGCCTATTCCTATTCCTTGTTCGTGTTTGAGGTTGTCGACTTCAGTCCTAAAATGGATGGTTAGATTACCTGCTAAATGGTAGAAGCAACAGGGAAAGTCCATGAATTCAGATAGCTTGAGCATTAAAATATTATGAATAAGCACAGAAAATAATCAAAAAGAATTTACTCATGGAGCACCTGAAATATAAGGGATTTGATTTTACTTCATGTCTCAACTATGTGCAAAGCCCTCTTAAGCTAAATTTCTGGGCACTGCACCTTAATAAGGAATGTAATCTAAACTTTATCAAAATACAGAACCACCTCAATTATCCGAACATCAATTATCTGGATTATCCAAACAAGATCTCAAGGTCCTGTAAAAAAGTTATTCAGACACTCAGTTATCTGACTCCCTGCCCGTCTTGTTCAGATAATCGAGGTTGTTCTGTACCTGGGATGCAATTTAGATGGAAATACTACACAAACCAGGGCAGTATTCCCTGGAATGTTTGAAGAATAACAGTGGATTTGAATGAAGTGTCCATGATATTGAGGAGAGTGGATAGAGTTGATTTAGACAAATAACTTTTAATTGCCTCAAATATCAAGCACATTGGGACAGAAACTAAAGGTTAAAGCTAGTCTTTTCAGGACTGAAGTTAGTACAAAGGGTGGTAAATGTTGGGAACTCCCTCCTGCAAATAGAATTTAATGCTAGGTTCATTGTTAAGTTAGAATCTAATGTTTGATATTTGCCTCTCCAAGGACAGGGGATAAAGAGAGATAAATGGAGTTTGGTCAGAGACAACTCTTTAGCTGATTGAACAGTACTAGAAGCCTGAGAAGTTACATGTTCTTCTGGTTCTTGTACTGCAAGGGGATGCATCAGAAATGTTGTCTTTCAGCCCCATCAAGCCCCCTTCTCCCCTTTTGAGCACATATATGTCAATCCATAACAGTGTTATGAAGCAAGGTGAATTACCGTGATCAATATTTCTCCCAGTATTAACATTAACAAAAGAGATTTATCTGGTCAATATCCCAAAGGTGTCCTTCAGAATTGAGTCTGTAGTGAATGTGTGGCACATTCCCCATGACTGCAGTGCCTGCACTTTCTCATCACAACATGCCCTCCCACCTATTTTGTATCATTAGTAAATCTGGATACGTACCCCATCCTCCAAATCATTAATGTAGATAGTAAATAATGGGACCCTATGACCTGAGTGCAGGGGGGTTGGGGAGGGAGAAAGAAAGATCACAAGAGAGAGAGAACACGAGCAATAGTAGCAGGTTAAATATGTAAATTAAATGGGTGGTTGGAGGCCATGAGAGGGTAGTGTTTACATGGGCAGTAGAAGGTTTCAGTAGGTCAATGTTATGTGGCAACGTGGGTAGAGACTTTGTTGAAGGATAAGAGTGGGAGACGGTAGGGTAAAACCAGTGATAAGTATGAAGAGAGGTCCTTCAGTGATTGTATCTGGATTATCATCCATATACAGAGGAACCTCGATTCTCCGAAGATCACGGGCGGAGAGTATTTCATTTGGTTAATTGAATTCCTGATAATCAAATGCAGAATAACAGATTAGCCGAGCTTCAGGACATTGTGATCCTGCTGGATAATCTGATAATCGAGGTTCCTCTATATAAATAAAACCAGAGAAGTGACCACAGAAGAATCATAGAATCCATAGTGTGGAAGCAGGCCATTCGGCCCACTGAGTTCACACTGACTCTCCAAAGTGATCTCATCTGGGGCGGCACGTAGCACAGTGGTTAGCATTGCTGCCTCACAGCACCAGGGGTTGGGTTTGATTCCACCCTTGGACGAATGTCTGCGTGGACTTTGCACATTTGTCACGTGTTGACCTGGGTTTCCTTTGAATGCTCTGGTTTCCTCCCACAATCCAAAGATGTGCAGGTTAGGTAGATTCGCTATGCTAAATTGTCCATACTGTCCAGGGATATGTGCAGAATGGGTCTGGATGTGATGCTCCCCAAAGTTGACTTGATGGGCCGAACGGCCTGCGTTCACACTAGGGATTCTATGATTCTTCTATGATCACTTCTCTGGTTTTATCTATATATAGATGATCCAAACGTGGATAAAGGGAACACAATTCCAAAGTTTGTCACAAACAAAAACAGTAATTGTTAGGAAAGCTCAGCAGGCCTGGTAGGATCTATGAAATCAGAGTTTCTGAGGAAGGGTCACCTGACCCAAAACGTTAACTTATTTCTCTTCACAGATGCTGCCAAACCTGCTGAATGTTCCTAGCAATTTGTTTTGGTTTCTGATTTACAGCATCCGCAATTCTTTCAGTTTTCAATAGATGATTGAGATGTTGGTGACACAGTAAATGGTGAGTAGGAGAGCCACAGACATCGGGAAGACAGAAGAGAAATGGGCAAATTGCAGATGTGAGCCAATACTTTTCAACACAAAGAGGTGCATTTTGGAAGAGTCAGAATAACGTAAATGGAATTAAAAGCCAAATATTGCGGATGCTAGAGTGAAATAAAAACAGGAATTGCTGGAGAAACTCAGCAGGTCTGGCATCATCTATAAAGAGAGAAACCGAGTCAACTTTTTGAGTCCAGTGAGACGCCGGTGTTGGACTAGGGTGGACAAAGTCAGAAGTCACACATAACAACGAAGCAGCAGCTCTCCAAAAGTTTGCGATTTTAAATAAATCTGTTGGACTATAACCTGATGTTGTGTGCCTTTTGAATTGAAGGAATAGGATGGGGTTTTAATTTGTTGAAAATGGAAGGAGGAGGAAATATGGTAAGGTCTGAGATGGGGTAGAAGGAAAAAATTAAATGGCAAAGATGACTGAGTAGAAGGCAAAGGGAGTGGTGGTAGTTGGAGTCAATGGAGAATACTTTCACAGGGAGGAGATGGATACATATTCACAAAAAGGTTAAGACAACAATAAATTGATCGGGCTAGGAAAGGTTATGAAATATTCACCCTTGTAATTAGGGCTGATTTTCATCTAACAGGAGACACCCATAACTATTAATCTAATCTGATAAGGAAATCACGGTAAACCTTCATCAGTCAGTTGGAGTATTGTGTATATTAACACCTTACAGAGGCAATGTATTCCTACTATAACAGCCAAGTGCATGAGTGCATTTTGCTTGTCACCTTTAGCTACAAAGAGAAAGTGAGCACTGCACGTGCTGGAGATCAGAGTCGAGAGAGTGGTGCTGGAAAAGCACAACAGGTCAGACAGCATCAGAGGGACAGGAGAATCAATGTTTTGGGCAAAAGCCCTACATCAGGAATCAGATTCCTGATGAAAGGGCTTATACCTGAAACGTCAATTCTTCTGCTTCTCGGATGCTGCCTGACCTGCTGTGCTTTACCAGCACCACTCTCTTGACCTTTGGTTCTCAATCCATTTACCAGCAGAGACAGATTCTCTTGACGTTCTGGAAGTAGCCCTTCATCAGGCAGTACGGTGGCTCAGTGGTTAGCACTGCTGCCTCACAGCACCAGGGACCCTGGTTCAATTCCCGCCTTGGGTGACTGTCAGTGTGGGCTTTCCACATTCTCCCGGTGTCTGCGTGGGTTTCCTCCTACAGTCCAAAGCTGTGCAGGCCAGGTGAATTGGCCATACTAAGTTTCCCATAAATGTTAGGTGCATTAATCAGGGGGAAATGGGTCTGGGTGGGTTATTCTTCAGAGGGTTGTTGTGGACTTACTGGCCTGGAGGGCCTATTTCCATACTGTAAGAAGTCTAATTAAAAAAATCCCTCAGAATATGGAATACTGTATTACATGACAAAGCCTTGAAGATGTCTGCCAACATGACAGCGGTGAGAGGAACTTCAGTTCTGTGGAGATAGAAGAACAATTTCAACGACCCCAAAAACGATGATTTACCAAGAGGTGTAACAGAGTTATGAAGACTATCGGAGTAAAATCAGAAGAAACAGTTACTACTCGGAACCAAAAGTCAAGAGATTTAAAACATACGGCAAAACCCAAAGATTTCACAAAACAAAAAGCATTTTTATTGGAAATCATTGCCCATGGTAGGTCAGTGGTTAACACTGCTGCCTCATAGCTGCAGGGAGGAGGAAGTTTAAAAAAGATGCACAAGGTACGTTTTTCATGCAAAGAGTGGTGAGTGCGTGGAACGCGCTGCCAGAGGTGGTGGAGGAAATATTCCACCACAGCATTCCAGAAACACCTGGACAAATACATGAACAGGAAGGGAATAGAGGGATATGGATCCTGTAAATGAAGACAGTTTTAATATGGAAGGCAAAATGTGTTGGCGCAGGCTTGGAAGGGTGAAAGACTTGTTTTGTGTTGCATCATTCTTTGTTTTCACAGCTCCAGAGACCTAGGTTCAATGCCAGCCGTGGGTGACTGCCTGTGTGGAGTTTGCACATTCTCTCCATATCTGCGTAGGTTTTTGCCGGGTTCTCCAGTCTCCTCCCATGGTCCACAGCAGTGTACGTTAGATGAATTAGCCATGCTAAATTGGGTGTAGGGATGTGCAGGCTAGGTGGATTAGCCATGATAAACGTGGAGTTACAGAGATACAGTAATAGGGAGCTGGGTCTGGGTGAGATGTTCTTTGGAAGGTCCGTGCAGACTCTATGAGCCGAACAGCCACAAGGCATTTTCTTTAAAGTGCTCAATGTCTTCAAACCAATTAATTTATCTGATGGCACTCTACTATATCCAGACTGCTCTCTTGGCTGCTCTACAGTCCAGTATTCATCACTGAACGCTCATCCTTTACATTATATTTTCCTGCTGCACATGGGTTAACATTATATCATTAAAAGAAGCTGCATTTAAATAGCTTCCTGAATTGCTATGTTCAGCTTTCTCATTTCTTTCCCATTAATCTTTTATAGTTGTATATTGAACTCCAATCTTTGGTGTTACAAGATTGAAGATAATGATGCCTTTGTATGTTTGCTGTCTCCTTTGTTCCTGTTTCATGTATATTATTTATTTATTCACTATATATGGGAGTTGCTGGCTGGAGCAGTGTTATTGTCCTTGAGGCGATGGTGAGCTGCCTTCCTGAACCACTGCAGTCTTGGCTGAAGATACACCCAACTGGCATTAGAGAGGGAGTTCCAGGATTTTGACTCAGCAACACTGAAGGAATTGTAATATATTTCCAAGTCTGGCTTGGAGGGTAACTTGCAGATAGCGGTGTTCCCAAGTATCTGCTGTCCTCTTTCTTCTAGATGGCAGTGGTTAGGAGTTTGGAAGGTCTGTTGAAGGAGCCTTGGAGAGTTGCTGCAATGCATCCTGTGGATGGTCCACACTGCTGCTACTGAGTGTCAGTGAAGGAGGGAGGGGATGGAGTGCCAGTTCAGAAACAGCAGCTAATCACTTGACTATTCAGCCCTTCCCTATTGCACTTGGGATGATCAAATATATGTATCAATTTCCAATTCCAATTCACACGGGATTTCACAGTGTATACTATACCAATGGAAGGCACCAATTAATTTTATTAGATTACTTACAATGTGGAAACAGGCCCTTCGGCCCAACAAGTCCACACCGACCCGCCGAAGCGCAACCTACCCATACCCCTTACCTAACACTACGGGCAATTTAGCATGGCCAATTCACCTGACCTGCACATCTTTGGATTGTGGGAGGAAACCGGAGCACCCAGAGGAAACCCACGCAGACACGGGGAGAACGTGCAAACTCCACACAGACAGTCGCCTGAGGCGGGAATTGAACTCAGGTCCCTGGTGCTGTGAGGCAGCAGTGCTAACCACTGTGCCACCGTGCCGCCTGACTTAACTTTTTCATTATCTTTAAAAAACTAAACACTCTTGTATGTCACTAGCCAATCCTCATGTTCACTTAGAGACAAGGCTTTATGGGCAACTCCTGAATGGGTGAATGTAGATGACAGAAAGAGATGTCAAACAGGCCTGATTCATCAGATTATCGGGTCATCCTGAAAAGGGAAATGCAAGCTCCCAACACAGGGCAAGAGCAGAAATTCTCTCATTTGTACTGGAATCAAACATTTTTAATTAGCGTTTTAATTAGATATAATTTTTTTTCTAAATTGAACTTAGCAGAATAACATTCATGGAACAAGCGAAATGGTTGAGTGACTAGACTCCGTGTAGCACGGGGTGCAGCCACTGTCAGAATGATGTATTTTACAAAATGTGACAGTGCTATGCAAATTAGCTTTATTAAATAGACCCCAACATGTGGCAGTTGATGAATCCTACACTTAAATGCCTGCTTTACTCCTGTTTATCGTTGTATCTCATTCAGCAAGAAACCAGTGCAGATGGAGGGGCTGTACAATACTCCCCAGTGCTGGCTCTAGACACTCACTGCAGTCAGGACTGTCACAAGGACTTGGGAAATGTTCACATCAGCTGGCTCCCCGAGTACGGACTGGTCCCATTACAGGATCAGGAGAAACAAAACAAAAATATTCATTTTCATTTAGAAACGGGGAAAATGATGCCCATCTCACTCTGTCAGGCCAAGCAGAAAGGTGTGCCAGATTGAGGTGTAGATCAAACAGAAAAACCCAAGAGGAACCTATGGTCAATGCCAAATTAGCCAAGTTGCAGACTGGCCTGCAATCCTGTTTTAACTGGGCTCAGTACCTCTGTTGAGAACAGGGAAACCAGACGATGCAACTGCTCCTGATCCCATCCTGATGGAAAATGGGTGAACGCAATCAGGACTGGCTGCAACATTCCCAGCCACCATCACAGCCACCAACCTCCTCCCCAGTCCAACAGCTCATGACTTGGGCCTCACTCAGGAAAACTGGACAATGCAGTGAGGTACACAGTATTTTCAATGCTGCTCACCACCCTCCTGCTGAGGAGGAGAGGAAAGTGAAGAGCATCAGCAGCAGGATAAACGTTCGCTCTTTCCACCAAACAGCAGTCACTGACATCCCGGCTACTAAAAGTGGGAGGTTGCAGTGACCAGACTGTATCGCTGCCCCACTCCTCATTCACTATCAAACATTTGGGCAGGTCAGAGTTGAACAAGGAGTCAGCTAGACCAGAAATTTTGAACAGTACATCTCCGGGGATCATCAGATACTGCTCTTATGTGTAAGATGGACTTGATGACATGCTGGAAGTGGGAGGTGGGTAACCATAGCATCAAATCTAACATTGGAATGCTGCTGCGAGGACAGAGTGCCCCATTCCCAGGAACATGGCACTCAGAACACCAGCCCCATTTTCACGAAGAAACCACTCACTGTACAAACCACTGGTAACAAACAGGGAATTAAAATACATTCCTCTTTAAATCAAAGACCAATCTCATTCCATCATAAAATAACTCAATTGTGCCAGTGTGGATCAACAATACATCATTAAAAACAGCATGTACGTCATTGTAAACACAATCATACAAATTAGACTGCACCTCCCACCCCTCACCCTTTCAGTTCGCAGCTCATCACCTTGTGCACCTACACAAACCGCTTTTGTTCAACGGCATACGTTCGTCCAGTTGGAGCCTTCCGGAAAAATAGACTATTTCCTCGGCTCAGGTTTCCCTGCAAGAAAACAAATTTAAATTGTTAAATAAATACAACTTGAGAGAAAACTGTTCAGAAGAAACTGGCAGCAAAGCTGCAAGTAGAGATACAGGCTCAATACCACATTCTGGTGACAGGGCAGCATTAGACTCATTTTTGGCACTGCAACACACACAGAAATAGCAAACATACCAAGACTACAATCAAAACTAATAAAATCCAAAATATGCAGCTGAAATGAAGAAAGGCTGCAGCCTGAAATGTAAACACAAAAACATAAAAACTAGGAGCAGGTTAAGGCCATTCAGCCCTCCAAATCTATTCTGACATTTGATATGGATATGGTTGATCCTCTCTCTCAATGAGATATTTTCCTTTCTCCCCATACCTGCTATGTCTTTAATGTCTAAAACATTATCCATCTCTTTCTTGAATATATTCAATTACCTGGCCTCCACAGCCTTCTTTGGTAGAGAATCCCACAGGTTTATTATTCTTGGAGCGAAGACATTTTTCTTCATCTCCAGTCCTAAATGGGATACCTCGTATCTGAGACTGTGATCCCTGGTTCCCTACTCCCCAGCTAGGGTAAACACCCTCCCTACATCTAGTCTCTCCAGCTCTATTAGCATTGCACTTGGTTAAATCAGATTCCCCTCTCATCATTCTAAGCTCTAGTGAATACAGGCCCAACCAATCTCTCCTTACAGCACAGTCCTGCCATTCCCCATATCAGCCTAGTGAGCTTCCACTGCACTCCAATGGCAGATATGCCCTTTATTTAGGTCGGGAGACCAATACTGCAGGTGTGGTCTCACCAGGCCTTATCCAATTGCAGAAAGACAGCCCTATTTCTGAACTGATGACACTGGGCGAGCAATGCAAACTCTCGGCTAATGATCTGGAAACACACGCTTGAATCGCACCATGATTGATGGAGAGTCCTGAATTCAATAAAAATCTGGAATTTCAAAAAAGCTAGACTGATAGTTGGTTGTCATTCGTGAACCAGATGGATTTTTAATGCCCCACAGAAAAATAATCTAGTCTACATGTATCTCCAAACTCACAGCAATGCTGTTGTCTCTTAACTGCCTCTGGGCAGTTAGGGTTGGGTAATAAATACTGGGTTAGCCAGCAAAGCCCACATTCCGTGAATAACGAAAGCAAAATTCAAATCTTGGAGTGAAGGCCAGTAAACCATTTGTGTTCCTTTGCTTGTTACACTTGCCTGTATACTTTCATTGGTGTAGAAGGACACCCAGATCCCCTTGTACTTCCATATATATCACCACTTAAATGATACTGTTTCAGTTTTTCACACTGAACTGCATAACTTCACATTAAGTCGGGACTCTCATGGATGCTGCCTACCCTGGTCAGCATTCCAGTAATTTTCATTCTTTTATTTCAGACTTCAAGCATATGCAGTGTTTCTGTTTTGTGCCAGTGGTTCAACAACACTTATATTTGGAGCATAGCGCGATACTATCTTATATTGAGTGCTGGGCATGCCAATATCCTGTCTAACTGGTTGTTCTTCATACCTAAACTATATTTGCAGCTGATGGTAATATAGGACACGTCAGGCCACAGAATGGAACTTAGGTTGACAGATAAGTAGTTTTATTTTTGCAGCTTGGTTACTGTGGTGTTTAGTCACTGAACTCACAGGCTTCTGACAATTTACATTTACTAAAGACTATTAGAAATAGCAACAGGAGTAGGTCATTCAGCTCCTTGAGCCTGCTTTGCCATTCAGTAGGATCACGGCTTTTCTAATATGTATCACATTCCACTTTCTTGCCTTTTCCTCCCCATAACTCTTGATTTCCCCACTGATCAAGATCTATCTCAGCCTTCAATATGCACAAGGACTCTGCCCCATAGCTGTGTGTCAAGGAGTACCAAAGAAACAACTCTCAGAAGAAATTCCTCCTCATCTCAGTCTTAAATCGGTGCCCCTTTATTCTGTGCACTCTGGTCCAAGAACACAGATTCATCTCACGTAATATAGTAAAACAAACTATAAATGTGACAATTTTGGAAGATCTTAACACAAAGGGCAAGATAAATTCAACTGTTTTCTGAGCAATATGCTTTACAGACACTCAATCTCACTGAGGATTACTCCTGTCTTAAAGTAAAGATTTCTTACTCAACTGACTTCTTTGATGATCAAAGGACCTCCTTCTAATTTGGAGGTTCCAGATTTCATAAATTACCGAATCCCTCGAATGTGGAAGCAGCCAATTGGTCCAATGAGTCAACAATGACCCTCTAAACAGCATCCCACCCCGTTACCCTATCCCCATAACCCTGCATTTCCTATGGCTAATCTACCTAGCCTGTACACCCCTGGACACTATGAACAATTTAGCATGGCCAATCCACATAACCTGCACATCTTTGGACCATGGGAGGAAAACGTGCATACTCCACACAGATCGGTCAGCAGTGTGGAATCAAACCAGAGTCCATGGAGAAACAGCAGTGCTAACTGAGCCATTCCTTTCAGTTCAGACAGCTAGAAGACTTCTCCAAACTCTCACCACCTGGAGACATGTACAAATTAAACTCACAAACTAACGTGCACTTTTGCTGATGAGATAATTCTTCTCAGCTGAATAGTTCTAGGGGCCCTTGAGCACCTGTTTCTCTAGGTCATAAAAGCTCAAATTTGTAGACTCGTCATCAAGTAACTCCACGGGTGTCTGATGAAAACATTTAAATTAATCCCATACATTCTTGAAAAAAAAGGATGTTTATCTCACTGTTCCAAATGAACTTTTGATCTTCTCAAAATAAAAACTACCTCCAACAGAACTGAAATATAAAATTTATTTTGCATGTACGTTAAAACACAAATTCCCAAAGACAACTTCATTGGACATTCTGCCATGGGAGAAATTCGGCATTGTACCTGAACCAGATCATTAGAACACTTGGAGGCACGTTTATGGCCTTCATAAGGGTTGATCAGTGTTAAGAGTGGGAACCCTGGCTGATTTCTCTCTCACCAAAACGAGCAGGAATAAGGGCCACCACAGCACACCAGCATCATCACAGCCTAAAGAGGTCAATGGAGCCTCTCTGCTGTCCTCCACTGAGAATAGGACAGTCCTATCATTGCTGGGCATTGACCTCGGGACAAATGTACTTGCAGCATCTGTACTGCCACCCCACCTCAGTCCAGCTACCAGGACCAAGTGAAGATGGTTTCCGACTCAGTATTTTATTCCATGGTGTAACTATTAACCGTCAAAGCTGTCCCACAGGGGAGCACAGAGGAAGTGACCGTAATCTTAAAAAATCATAAGTTAATTGAGATTAAATCAGGAAGCGGAAATCTGACACATACTCCCCTTAAAGGTTTTTAAGGCTGGTGATTAATTAAAATTGAAGTTTGACAGTTGAGTGAGTGAGAAGGGGAGTAGAACCTAGCCTCATATTGAATACTATGGAAACAAAGTGGTAGCTGGAGTTGCAGCATAGATCAGACAGCATTTAAATGTACAGTGGAACAGATATAAGGGGCTGAATGGGTCAACTCCAGTTAAAAGCTTTAAAGGCTTGGTAAAACGTCAAACCTTATTACAGTTTCACAAATGCCACCATTCTCCACTTTTGGAGCCAACACTGCTTTTAGGAGTAAAAAGATGTTCGGAACCATCGCACAGAGACCCTTACAACTCCAAAGGGCTCGTCGGTGAGAACCGTCTCTTTATATATGTGGCACGTTCCAGCTACACCATATGTACTAGGTGATGCAGCAATAATAGAACTGCCACATTATGGTGTGAGGGATACAGACCAGCCTAACTCATACACACTAACTTACCTGGTAAAAGGTTGATTATTTCTAACAAGTGAAACATGAGAAAGTAATTTAAATAATGGACAGGGAATGTAGTTTATATGGACTTTCAGATGTTATGCAGTAGGATTCCATTTCATAAATTTTTGAAATCAAAGCTGAACGCATTGAAGGAAAGCTATTGTCAGACAACTTTCTGTTCCCTAACCAAAATCCCAGAGTCAGGATCACTATATTTATTAAAATCTTAGGTACAAGAATGTACAAAACAGGAGGAATGGACTATAGAGGAACCTAAATTATCCGAAGGACACGGGTGGAGAGTATTTCATTTGATTAATCGAATTCCGGATAATCAAATGCTGGATAACATTGTTTAACCAAGCATCAGAACCTTGGGATCTTGCTAGATGATCCAATATTCAGATAATTGAACATCAGATAATCGAGGTTCCTCTGTACATGGTCTCTCGAGTCTACCACATCGTTCAATATAATCATGGTTAATCTCAACATGTCAACTCTACTTTCCAGTCTGGTTTAGGAATCTGACTCTCTCTCATCCTCGAATTTAGCAAGTTTTTGTTAAAATGGTGAAAATGCAGGGAATAAGTTAGGAATCCACACGTATATAAAATAGATAGATAAAATGTAGTCAGATAAAAAGAATGATGTATAGAATCGTTGTGTTATAGTGCTGGAGGACATTCAGCCCACTGCGTCTGCACTGGGTCTCCAAATGAATGCAGACTGAGTGCTATTCTCCTTCCTTTCTCCACTGCATCCGACACCATGTTTGAATTTAATCGATCAGATCATGCAGGAATGTAGAGTCAATGTTAAAATCAGACCAGCCATCAGATCAAGGGGCCAAGTGGCCTACATTTGCTCCTTGTTTGTGTGCTTGCATTCCAAAGTCACAATTGAACTGCCTCTATTACACTACTAAACTGTGCATTCCAAACCTGAACTAATCATGAAAACCTTTTTCTCACATCAATGATCCAAACACCGGTAGCGGCAAAAATGCTAGAATCTCTTAAGCACACGCTAACATGGCATTTAGGGAAATAAAGGTGACAATGATTAGGCAAAAGGTATACGAAATGAAAAAGCATTCAGCAAATCTACTTAGGATTTGTTTTTTTTTTAAATAGTGTAGCTCTTCAGCTAGACGGCAAGAGACCAGAGGAGTCACAATAGCCTTGAAACATTAGCTCTCCATAGGTGCTGCCAGACCTGCAGAGTTTCTCCAGCAGGAACAGACAGTACAGCCTCAGGCTATAAAATGTAAAGTAAGCTGTGAGGAGGATGTGAAAAGGCTGCAAAGGGAAACAGACTAATTCAGTGATTGGGCAAATAGGACAGATAAATGTAATGTTGAGAAATGCAGGGTTATACATGACTGAAGATGAAATTGAAAAGCAGAAGTGTTTTTTTAGAAAAATGGTGAGAGACAAATAAATGTAATATTCCAAGGAGTTTGGATTTGTAATACTATTTAACTTGGTGATCTTATAGGTTAGTTTTTAATCTAAGCGGGTTGGTGTGCAATATTATGGAAGTCTTGCTGCCTTTTGGAGAAACACGTGTGAACCACAGCACTGTGTACAGTTTAGGGAAAGATGTTCTGTTCTTTGGAGAGGATATAAATGTTCATTAAATTGATTCCTGGAATGGGTGGGCCATTCTGGGAGGAGGGCTGTAATTGTATCCAGACTCATCTTTCCGTTAAACAGGACAATTCCTACAGATCAGCATCGAAGTCTTTCTTTTAATTAGGTCATACAGCGTGATCGAATAGAATGGGCCTAAATTCATTGGAGTTTCGAAGAACAGGAGGCAATCAAATTGAAAACATTCCTGGATGGCGTTTCCCCGGCAGAAAAATCTTGAACCAGGGGTCATTGGCTCAGGAAAAATGATTAGGACTGAGAGAAGCAGAAATATGTTCGACTCAAAGTTGTGAATCTTTGGAATTCTCTATCCTAGACAGCAGCGAATACTCAAATCACTGTGTATGCCAAAGATCAAAAAATAACCGGTTTGGGGAAGTGGAGAATCAAGGGACAGAGAGATAAGGCAGGCAAGTGGAGATGATGGTTCAGTGTTCTGTCTCATGTTAAGGTGATCAAAACGTTGATGGAATGTTTCATTTCTAAAGCAGTAAAGCTGTTCAAAGCAATGGTTGAACACTCCTGGAGTGCTGCGTCTAATTCTCACAGCACACCCGAGAAACGGCAAGTTAACCTTGAAAGCGAATACTGCCAGGACCCAAAAAGGTTGAATTATGAGGAAATATCATGACATAGTGGTTGTATCCCTAACTTCTGGACCAGAAGACCTGGGTTGAAGTCCCACGTGCTCCAAAGAGGCATTGTGACACATCTGAACAAGTTGATTAGAAAATATAAACTCGTCTTCTACTCCCTGAAGTAAAGTTAAGCAGTGATTCAACTGAAGTTTTCAGGACTTTGAAAGGAATTGGTAGTGTAAGTATAGAGAAAACATTTATAAACTGATCAGGAAGCCTGGACATAGTCTTCAAATCAGTCATGGTATTCTCAGAGTCTCTCAGCACTTATCCTCTCCTCATCAGGCTACACTTTTCATCAACTGCTTCCATCCACTGTCCTTGTGATCCCAATTCTCCTACATCCCACTGCAGCATTTCTAATTAACCAGCGTCCACACGCCCCACACCTTTCCCTGGAATTGTAACCGGCCTTATCTGTTAGACAGGACTCAGGTGCAATTCTCACAGATAAGCACCAAGGTCTTTTTGCTCAATCAGATAACACACAATTTCAAACTTTTCCAATCCTGACTTGCCTCAAACTGTTTAGAGATCTTGAAGCTGAAGGATCTGTAATTGCAGTCCCTGCCCAGACTTTCCTGCGTCAATTTATCAAAGTTGTAATTTTCCAGCTTAAGTTGAGGAACCACTCATTACATCTGGGGTTGGAATGAAAGACTTCAAGGGGGAATGACTGTGACGAGTTGGCATGAATTGGCAGTCAGACAGACTGAGGCACGAGAACATTCAGCATCAGCAGGCACTGTGCCAGGGTATTGAAATATCATGAGATATATTAGGAAGGCAAATGGAATGTGGGCATTTATTGAAAAGTGGTGGAGTATTAAAGCAGGGAACACTTGTTACAACAGTACAGGCATTAGTGAGAGCAGACTTAGAACTCTGTGCACAGCTTTGCACTCTTTACGTAAGGGATTGAAATCATTCCCTGAGCCCTCTTGTGAGCCAGGGAGACTTTACACAGAGCGCACAGCAAATGCATTTGGTTCCAGCAGCTCAAAGTGGCTTGCAGCACAAGCAGAACTTCAACTCACCTCTCGGCTTAGCTGGCGCCAGCAGTCAATCCATGAAGAGTATGCTGCTGCGTAAGGAGGGAGACCACCAGCTAGCCTGAGGAAGACAGACACAATAGACAGTCATTCTGCAACCAAAAGTGGAGACAGCTTGCTGTTAGACAGCTCAGCACCAGTCGTACCCACATGCTGACACTCGGCAACAAAACAATGATTGTGTTTCCCTACAGCTGCAGCTCTGCGACTGACATTCTGATGGCTCTCACTTTCAATCTTATTCCACATATCAATCGGCCACTGCTGGAACTGTCACCTATGGCTGAGCTGCCACAGATGACACTGTGTGGGACACTCAATACTACATTAGGCAGAAACTAGAGCTTTCAACACTGGCATTAGATGATTTGCAAACATCTTTTCCAAACCAAATAGGAGCAGTAATCCAGAGCAGTGCTGAAAGACAGTCATGGAACTGAATGGCAGGAGCTTTACTCTGTATCTAACCCGTGCTGTACATTTCCTGGGTCTCTTTGATGGGGACAACATCCAGAGAGCTTTATTTTCACTGAGAGAGTAGAAGTAGCTCTACTCTGTATCTAATCCCAAACTTTTGCCTGGGCGCGTTTGATGGGGACAGTATTCAGGGAGCTTTACTTTCAATTTAAAAGTGGAGAGGTAGCTTTAGTCTATACCTAACCCCGTGCAGTACTGTCCTGATGATATAGTTGCAAATAATAGGCAGCTGAGATAAAAAAAAGTCTATGGCTCAGGAATAACATTCTTGATTTCTATCAGCAAACAATTCAAACGCAAATAAATTAATGCCAGTTTGAGAGACTGTTTGCAGCCAACACCATGCACAGGGTTTGGGTCTTGTTTGTTGGTGGCCAGCTTCACTTTGCGCTAAAGCCTGGGAAATGAATGAATTCCAGACTCACCCACAGTTGTTGACTGCCATCAGGTTGGAGACGAGCACGAAGGGATACGTCAGCATGCTGGCTAGGAACTGTGAAGGAAACAAGGAGACAAGACAGTGACCGAGTACTCATCCCGAAGGCAAACACTTCCATAAAGCAGCAGCTGCAACACACGCCAGACACCTTTGGGATTTACTGCATCTGGAGCCGACTAGACAAGGATCAGAACACTACGTTCTCGGTCTTCAGGTTTAAATTGTCAAGAGAAAACCTGTAAATTTAAGTCATTGTTGCCATTGCAGAATCTCCAACTTGTGCGTGTGTTGCGATTTTGGGTTATATAAAGCTCCAGACACACCAAGGTCAATGTCACAGCAAGAGAGCTGAAGTGTTACCAGAATTCAGGCATCTGTTGGATGCTGGCCCCTCATGTGTTGTGTGGTGGGTGGGGTGTGGGAAAGAAGGCAAGCAATGTCCCGCCTTAATGCACAAAAACCAACAGAAGATGCTCCTGACACTAGTTTCTCTCTGCAGGCAGAGTTGGGTGGTTAACGCACTGGACAAGTTGCTCAAGATAAGAGCTAGTTTCAGCTCGAGTGAAGGCTGCACGATTGAATCCCACCATTATAGTGAGAAGTACAATTGCTGCTGTAAATGAATAAAACAATGGCTCAGACAGAATGGCACTCACCCCAGTCACAGCCTGCGAGTAACTTCTCAGCTCCCCGATCTGTGAGCCCTAGAACACATCAGGGTGAAAACTCAACAACACAGCCCCAAAAGCTCACTGCTCGACAGTAATTCTCCCAGATTCCAGTGGAGGCATGCAGGGCACCAGTTATCACAACCTAACATTCCTATTCCAGCTCTAGTTGTTCAGTGCTCTCCACAGAAGACTGCAGATGTTGGGACTATTCCCAATATTTGATTTGATAGATGATTTCAAAATCATGAGGGATCTGGACAGGAGAGGGAGAAACTGTTCCTTGCCATCAGAGAATTGAGAACCTTGGGAACAGCTTTAGTGTAATTGGTTAAAATAGCAAAAGGAGTAAGAGATGAAATTTTTCTGCACAGCAACTGGTCAGGGTCTGAGTGTGTAGTGGAGGCAGGTTCACCTGAAGGAGCTGGAGAAGATTAGTTTAAACTAATTCAGGGTTTAAACTAATTCAGCAGTGCAGTGGGAACCCAAATTGTAGTCCAAGTATACAGGAGGTTGGGGGTAGTGAGGTCAGAAATAAGGTTTCCAGGTCGCAAGAAGTTGGCTTGAAGTGTGTCTACTTAAACAACAGGAGCATCCGGAATAAGGTGGGTGAACTTGCAGCATGGGTTGGTACCTGGAATTTTGATGTTGTGGCCATTTCAGAGACATGGGTAGAGCAGGGACAGGAACGGTTGTTGCAGGTTCCGGGATTTAGATGCTTCAGTAAGAACAGGGCAGATGGTAAAAGAGGGGGGAGATGTGGCACTGTTAGTCAAGGACAGTATTATGATTGCAGAAAGGATATTTGAAGACTTGTCTACTGAGATAGAGTGGGCTGAGGTTAGAAACAGGAGAGGTCACACTGTTGGGAGTTTTCTATAGTGCTCCAAATTGTTCCAGACATGTAGAGGAAAAGATAGCAAAGATGATCCTCGATAGGAGCAAGAGTGACAGGGTAGTTGTTTTGGGGAACTTTAACTTTCTAAATATTGACTGAGAATACAATAATTCATATACTTTAGATGGGTCAGCTTTTGTCCAATGTGTGCATGAGGGTTTCCTGACACAGTATGTAGACAGGTCAACTAGATGTGAGGCCACATTGGATTTGGTACTGGGTAATGAACTCGGCCAGGTGTTAGATTTCGAGGGAGGTGAGCAATTTGGTGATAGTGACCACAATTTGGTTATTTTACTTCAGTGATGGAAAGGGACAAGTATATACCACAGAGCAAGAGTTATTGTGTGTGTGTGTGTGGGGGGGGGAGCAATTATGATGCGATTAGGCAAGATTTAGGATGCATAGGATGGGGAAGTAAACTGCAGGGGATGTGCACAATTGAAATGTGGAGCTTATTCAAGGAACAGCCACTGCGTGTCCTTGATAAGTGCGCACCTGTCAGGCAGGCAGGAAGTGGTTGAGCAAGGGAGCAGTGGTTTACTAAAGAAGTTGAATCTCTTGTCAAGAGGAAGACGACGACTTATGTTAGGATGAGATGTGATGGTTCAGTTAGGGCACTCGAGAGTTACAAGTTAGCCAGGACTTAGAGAGCTAAGAGGAGCCAGGAGGGGTCATTGGTTGATAGGGGTTTCCTTGACCCTAAGGCTTTCTGTAGGCATGTCAGGAATAAACGAATGACTACTGTAAGATTAGGGCCAATCAAGGACAGTAGTGGGAGGTTGTGTGTGGAGTCAAAGAAGATAGGGTAAGCACTAAATGAATACTTTTCATCAGTATTCATACTGGAAAAAAACAATGTTGTTAAGGAGAATACAGGCTACTAGACTAGATGGGACTGAGGTGTTAGCAACTCTGGAAAGTGCAAAAATAGATAAGTCCCCTGAGCTCGATGGGATTTATTCTAGGATTATCTGGGAAGCTAGGGAGGAGATTGCCGAGCCTTTGGCTTTGATCTTTATGTGGTCATTGTCTACAGGAATAGTGCCAGAAGACTGGAGGACAGGGAACGTTGTTCCCTTGTCCAAGGGGAGTAGAGACAACCCTGGTAATTATAGACCTATGAGGCTTACTTCGGTTGTGGGTAAAGTGTTGGAAAGGTTATAAGAGATAGGATTTATGATCACCTAGAGAGGAAGAAGTTGATTAGGGATAGTCAAAACGGTTTTGTGAAGGGTAGGTCATGCCTCACAAATCTTATTGGGTTCTTTGAGAAGGTGACCAAACAGGTGGCTGAGGGTAAAGTGGTTGATGTGGTGTATATGGATTTCAGCAAGGTGTTTAATAAGGTTCCTCACAATAGGTTATTGCAGAAAATACGAAGGCATGGGATTGAGGATGATTTAGCAGTTTGGATCAGAAATTGGCTAGCTGAAAGAAGATAGAGGGTGGTGGCTGATCAAAATATTCACCCTGGAGTGGTTTACCACAAGGATCTGTTTTGGGTCCATTGCTGTTTGTCATTTTTTTATAAATGACCTGGATGAGGGCAGAGAAGGATAGGTTGGTAAATTTGCGGATGACACTAAGGTCAGTAGAGTTGTGGATAGGGACTAAGGATGTTGCAGGGTAAAGAGAGACATAGATAAGCTGCAGAGCTGGCCTGACAGGTGGCAAATGGAGTTTAATGTGGAAAAGTGTGGGGTGACTCATTTTCGAAGGAGTAACAGGAATGCAGAGTACTGGTCTAATGGTAAGATTCTTGATAGTGCAGATGAGCAGAGTGATCTCGGTGTCCATGTATATAGATCCCTAAAAGATGCCACCCAGGTTAATAGGGTTGTTAAGAAGGCATACGATGTGTTCGCTTTTATTGGTAGAGGGATTGAGTTACGGATCCACGAGGTCAGGCTGCAGCTGTACAAACCTCTGGTACGGCCCCACTTGGAATATTGCGTACAATTCTGGTCACTGTATTATAGGAAGAATGTGGAAGCTTTGGAAAGGGTTCATGGAGATTTACCAGGATGTTGCCTGGTATGAGAGAAGGTCTCACGAGGAATGGCTGAGGGACTCGAGGCTGTTGAGAAGGTTGAGAGGTGTCTTAATTGAAACATGTAAGATAATCACAGTGTTAGACAGGGTGGACAGTGAGAGCATTTTACCTTGGATGGTGATGTCTAGCACAAAGGGACATAGCTTTAAATTGTGGGCTGTTATATATCGGACAGATGTCAGGCGTAGTTTCTTTACTCAGTAGTAGGGACGTGGAACGCACTGTGTGCAACAGTAATAGACTTGCCAACTTTAAGGACATTTAAATGGCCTTTGAATATGCATATGGACAAGAATGGAATAGTGTAGGTCAGATGGGCTTCAAACTGATTCCGCAAGTCAGCACAATATCGAGGGCTGAAGGGCCTGTACTGTTCCATGCTGGGTTATAGGGATAAGACAGGAGAATGGCACAAATTTACTTGCTCGTTTGGAGAGATACTGCAGGCATGATGGCCTGTACAACCTGCTCTGGGCCGAAACAATTTGGTTCTCCCAGCTGCCAGCCACCACTGTCTACTCTCCCCTCCCTCCCCGTTGGTTCTAAGTAATCCAGAGGCATCAAGCAGAGCTGCTTCTATTACTTACTGTTAGGACAGAGATTTCCAAGGATCCACAGGTCTTCTTCATAATTTATAATTATTTAGATTTTTCTTCGATTCTCAGAAAAAGAACTACCAATTATAGGGTGAAATCATTTTCTAGGTAGAAGTTGCAGAAAGTAGAAGGGTGCATTATTGACCAGCTGCAATTACTGGGATGAGGTGGGACGTTTCATTGACCACGAGTTTGTGTGGAGAGGGAAGTTGCTAATGTTTAACCATGAAGCTGGAGAGCAGAGGCTCACCAGTCAAACAAACCCCCTGGATTATGTCACCTTCAGTGCACCCATATACCCTCTGTGACCCCTTGCTGGGGTACTGTACCATCCGCCCTTGCACTTCCTCCTAAACTTTGGCCAGGGAGGAATCGCAACACACCAAGCCCACCACCCCCTCCTCAGATGGTGAGGAAATGCACCAGCAAAACCCAATGACCAGGAGCAGGACTCAGTTTTTAACATGCTCCTGTCCGCAATAACTGGAAACTTTAAAGGGGTTTTAATACATTTAGCTCAGGAGCTTCATGCACTTTCTTCGCACCCAGTAGGATCATAGCCTCCATCCTAAATAACCCCCTTACCCCATCAAGTATGCCCTGTTACCGAGTCACCCTGCCTCAAATATCCTCACCCCTACTCCAACCATTCTAATCCCTCCTCTCTCTCACATCCTACCTCAGGGAAATGCTGACCTGCTGAGAGGTGCGTTAGAATGTTATCACCTACCTGACTGGGGGGCTCCAGCGCATAGGTGTTGATGAGATAGGCCAACATGTTACAAAGCCATAAGGAAATCACATCGCCCAGCAGTCGAGGAAACAGACCACTGCAAAGAGACACATAGCAATGAGCATGAGGTTCACACCAGCCTGTTCTACACTGGAATGACAGATTCACACCAGGCTGCTCCAAACTGGGCTCAGAGATTCACACATGCCCAATCCACACTGGGATCAGAGAGAGATTCACACCAGGCTGCTCCACACTAGACTCAGAGATTCACACAGTCCTTCTCTACATTAGGCTCAGAGAGAGAGATTCACATTGGCTCCGCTGTAGTCTGGTCATTTAATCTAATGCGTTAAAGGAACTTTGCCTTAATTTCTGCTCATTTAGGCAATTACCATGTTTACGTCATTGGCTATATAACACTCTGGGAGTCCCGAGGGTGTGAAAGGCATTTTGAAAAACTCACACCTTTCACTTGGCCACATGCTGATTAACAGCAGCACATTGAACATTATAGTGTTACATGGTTTGTACAGCAAGCAAGCCCTCTTCATCATAGCTTCTAGAGGTTACACAATACCAAAACACAAAGCAAAATGCTTGTCAATAGAGCACAATAGCAAATAGGACCAAAAGTGACTATACAGAAGAAACAGAAACTCTGTCAGGAAGAACACAGCAGTCACACTATTTACATGTTTTCTCACTAGCTTTTCACCAAGATAAACATTCCTGACATTAACATATGCTCTTTTACTATAAATAGTGCCCAGGATAACCACTGGGAGGGATGGTATGTGCCTTGTTTTAAGGGCCTGTTGCCACTTTTAACAATGAGCAATTGACAATCACTACACTTGCACCCATATGTAAACCATCATTCTTTCAGAATAATGGGCAGCATGTCCCTGGGTGTTCAGAAATTGAATCAATCAGCTGACATTGGCAAATACAAAATAAATTTCAAGTTCCATTCTCAAAACATTTGCAGCAATGTATACTTACGCGAAAAAGCCAAAAAATCCCTCTTCCTCATAGATTGTCACTATGGAACCAAATAAGCCACTGTAAAGTCCAACAATGGAAAAGCAAACAATTAATGTTCAAAAATGGATAAAGTGTCAGTGTAGTGATTATACTTACATAATTATTACCTTATATTGAGGGTTTTAGGCCACGTAAATGCCACAGAAACATCGAACATGTCACACATGCTCATCTCTCTGAATAGTCTAGCTGCATTCAGACTCATTCACCAGTATGCAACCATCATGTGCATGTCATCTGAATACTGCAATCTCACAAATGCACAATCAGGAGTCAACAACTGCACACTCGACTCCTTTAACATTGCAATGATGTGCTCACACTTCCCTCAATAGACAATAGTGCACACGTGCATTCAACCGTGAGAAGGGTCTGGCTGTGCCTGTGCACTCGTCTATGTGAACAGTCTAACTGGACACAAATGTGTCTGTGTAAATGTTCTAACAAGCACATGCGTGTGTAAATGGTATAGATCTACAAACGCGTGTGTGTGTGCGTGTGTGCGCGTGTGCGCGCGTGTGTGCGCGCGCGCGTATGTGTGTGTGTGGAGGTGTGTGAGAGAGAGCGAGAGCGGGAAAACAGAATAAGTGGGCAGAGACGCATGCTTGTGAACAGTATAAACCTGCACACACAGACGTCTGCTTGAACTGGAAATGCACATTTTGTGAATACCATAACAGTGCAAACAGTGTGTGAATGTTACAACAGCACAGACTCATCTATGCACGCAAACCCATCTACATTGATGTGTGGAACCCATGCACTTGTGTTTGCCTAGTGTCATTGTAATTTGGAGGACAATGCCGAGCAGCACCCACAGAATTCTGGGATATTTGTGGCACAAAGTATGAAGACCTGTGGGTGCTGTCATTAGACACATATTGCACAACATTCCAGTGGTTCAAATGGCCCTTCGCTCTCTGACGGCAGATAGATGTTCTCTGTTCAGCTGACTTGGGACTCTCTCCCACATTCTGACACTGCCTGTCCTCAGTGTGTAATATAAAGCAAGGCGTTTCTCAGCACTGACCTGTATTTGGTTTCTCGGCCGATAAATTGCACCATGCATCGTAAGGTGATTACTGCAAGGGAACATGATAAAATCAATATTCCCCCTTTGCTCACTTAGCACTAGTACAACACAACAATGTTCAAGAACAACGATGCACACTTACCGTGGAAGGGATGAGTGACAACAGTGGCTGTGGAGCGAGCAATCATCTCTCGCATTGTCTAGACACAAAGCAAAGAGTGAATATTGAAAAAGTTCAAGAGACCAAGATAACATACAAAAACAGAAATTGCTGAAGAAACTTTGCAAGTCTGCCAATATCTGTGGAAAGACAAACAGAGTTAATATCTCTCCTTCAGAACTGATGGCAGCTCAGGAAAAGTGGTGTATTTACTGAAGATGGGTTGGTTAAAGGAGTAAACAACTGGTGGAAATTAAGCCCAGAGAGAAAGAGAGAACTGCAGTTCAGCAGACAAAATGATGGATAATGGTAAGTCAGGGGGAAAGAAGCTGAAAATGTGTTGCTGGTTAAAGCGCAGCAGGTCAGGCAGCATCCAAGGAACAGGAAATTCGACGTTTTGGGCACAAGCCCTTCATCAGGAATGAGGAAATTGTGTCCAGCAGGCTAAGATAAAAGGTAGAGAGGAGGGACTTGGGGGAGGGGCGACCTATCACATCTCCATCGCCCCTCCAACCTATCACATCTCCATCGCCCCTCCAACCTATCACATCTCCATCGCCCCTCCAACCTATCACATCTCCATCGCCCCTCCAACCTATCACATCTCCATCGCCCCTCCAAGCTATCACATCTCCATCGCCCCTCCCCCAAGTCCCTGCTCCCTACCTTTTATCTTAGCCTGCTGGACACACTTTCCTCATTCCTGATGAAGGGCTTGTGCCCGAAACGTCGATTCTCCTGCTCCTTGGATGCTGCCTGACCTGCTGCGCTTTAACCAGCAACACATTTTCAGCTCTGATCTCCAGCATCTACAGACCTCACTTTTTACAGGGGGAAAGAAGGGCTTCTTCATTTTTGTTTACTTCCAGTTTAATAGCATAGAGAAGCTTTACTTGTAGTTTAGAAAGTAGAGATAGCATTACTCTGCATCTAACCCCATGCTGTCTCTGTACTGAATGCAAAGGGTGATTTCGCTGAGCATTCTGGAAGAGATCAATGCAGTGACAAGGAGCAGTAAGCCCCAAACACCACTTTAGAACATAGAACAGGAATAAAACATTACTGTAGTGTTCCATCCTTCCCTCCTCCTTTAACCAAAACAAAAGAGAAGAGAGATTGAGAGAGACTGTTAGGAAGCTTGCTGTAGCCGAGAGGTAGATGGTCCGCTTGTAAGGATGCGTTGTAATTTAAGTGACCAGTTAGTGCATCTAGTTGGTATAAGTGCAGGCTTTGGTGAATATTGGGCTTCAGTGAATTAGGTAAGCAAGGTAAAGGCAGTCTTTCTTGGGTAAAGAGACAGAGACGGCAGCTAGGGCTGTGTTACACTGTTGCAGCCAGATGGAGGAAATCAGGAAGCAGTCTAGTGTCCTCGACAATTATATCTGCAGCAAGTGTGACTGGCTGCAGCTCCCGACACACTGAGGAGCATTCAGGGGTGACAGAGTGTAATTGACACTAGTTACAAGGAAATGGTCATACCAGAGATTCAGTCAGATAGATAGGTGACTGCCAGGAAAGGCAGGCAAGGAGTGCAGGAGTTGCCTGTGGCTATTCCCTTCTCTAACAGGTAAACCATTCTGGATACTGTTGTGGGGCATAGCCTCTCGGGAGAGTATAACAGCAGCAGCCAGGCCTGTGGCAGCATCACAGCTCGCTCTGCTATAGAGCAGGGTCAGACAAGATCCAAGTGAGTGATAGTGGTAGGAGACTCGCTGGTTAGGGGCATAGACAGGTACTTCTGTGGCTGCGATCAAGACTCCAAGATGCTGTGTTGCCTGTCTGGTGTCAGGGTCAAGGATATCTCTGAACGGTTGCACAAAATTCTTAAGGGAGAGGTTGAGCAGCCAGAGATCATGGTGCACATGGTACCAATGGCATAGCTAGTTAGGAGGGATGGGGTCCTGCAGAGCAAGTACGGGGAGTTAGGAAATGGGCTGAAGAGCAGGACCTCTGCAGTAATAATCTCTGGGTTACTACCAGTGCCACGTGCTAGCAAGGAAGGAGTAAGAAGGTATGTCAGATGAATGTGTGGTTAAGGAGCTGGTGCAGGGGGCAGCGTTTCAGGTTCTTGGATCATTGCGACCTCTTCGGGGGTGGGGTGACCTGTACAAGGGGAATAGGTTGCACTTAAACTAGACAGGAAAATCCTCATGGAGGCTTGCTAGTGCTATTGGGGAGGGTTGACACTAGAATGGCAGGAGATGGGGAACCAGAGTAGTAGATCAGCAAGTGGAGGAAGAGAGGGAAAGGTAGGTGTTAAGACCAGTAAACCACAAAGAAAGGTCAGGCAGAAACAGGTAAATGAACACAATGGCACTAATGTGTTTAATTTCAGTGCAAGTAGTATTATAGGTAAGGCAGATGAGCTCAGAGCCTGGATTAGTGCATGGGACTAGGATGTTATGGCCACTATAGAGACTTGATTGAGACGGGCGACAGGACTGGCTGCTCAATATTCCAGGGTTTCGTTCTTTTAAAGGAGACAGAGGGGAAGGTAAAAGAGATGGAGGAGTTGCATTACTAATAAAGGGCAATGTTACATCTGCACTCAGAGAGGACATACTGGAGGGCTCATCCACTGAGGCAATATGGATAGAGCTCAATCAATGATATAATTATGCTATAGGCCCCCCAACAGCTGAGCTATGAAGGAATAAATATGTCGGCAGATTATGGAAAGGTGTAATAAAAACAGCATTATCATAGTTGGTAACTATCTTCCCCAAGGCTAACTGGGGCTCCCTTACAGCAAGAGGCTTAGACTAGGTGGAATTTGATAAATGCATCCAAGTGGGTTTCTTGAAACAGTGTGAGAACAGCCCAACGAGAGGAGGGGTGCGACATGCTGCTCCTTTAACAAAGTTATGGTGTCCTTGTTTCCTTTTTCAGAGAGGCCCTAAAAGATACAGACCCCAAAAAGTCTAACTTGAAGGGCTTTAGGGGGTCAACTTGATTTCGGCTGACAGATATTGCCTCAGGAAAAAGGCTTTTTTAAGTTTAAAAATACACTTGTCCAATGAAACGGGAGTGGCCAGTTCTCCCTGCTCAGTCTCTTCTCTGGTTTGGTTTGGTTTGGTTTTTGCAAAGTAGAGTTAAAAAGGTTGCTGGACCTCAAAGAAGCAGTCCATGCTGATCTCTCTCTGACTTCTCTCCTGTAAGAACCTGGGTTTCATTTTACCTTTTGTGCCAAGGGACATTTATAGGGATTGTTGCAGGTACTGGGTACAGCATCATTAAGTTGGGATTATCTGTTGGGTTTTTGAATAGGTTAAGTTATTCGGTATTCTGTTCTCTTTTGTTTGTGTTTCAGTCAGTAATCTTGTAAATAAATTCTGTTTTGTTTAAAACTATGTAGTTTGACCACCTGCATTCCTCCTGGACTATCCGCATTACACAGACTTAAAACAACTAGCAAGGTTAGGGTCTGGGCTACTTTCTTGAAATGCTTTGAGGGGGTTGGCCTGGTCTGGTCCATAACAGATTGGAGTCTCTTGGCTGGATTTTTTCTATAGTTCCAAATTGGGATTAGGGTTGTTGGACTCGAAGGCAGCGAGTGGTAGGTGCTGGTGTCTTTTGTTCTGGGTGTTGAAATTGGTTGGTTTAAACAGTGTTTGGGATAGCAGTGGCTCTTTCAGTCACCAAGATATTTCTGGGGGTGGAAGTAGTGACTTTGGGGGTTTTACAAAACGTGATTAAGGCCAAGCTGCTGGAATTAGCAAACCAATTGGAGCTAGTGCTGCCTCCTTCCGTGAGGAAAAGAGAGATAATTACAGCAGTAGCTCAGCATCGACATTTGCTGGAAATGCCATCAGAATCTTGAGAGATGGCTAAAATTCAATTGAAAATGAAGTAGTTTGAGTTAGAGGCAAAAGTCAAGGAAAGGGCAACGGAAATGAAATAGTTTGAATTACGATTAAAAGCAGAGGAGAGAGAGAGAGAGAGAGAGAGAGAGACAGACAGACACACATAAATGGAGAAAAGGAGAGAGAGGGAGTTTGAACTTCTGAAATTGGCACTTAGACAGGAAGGTCAGCTTAAAAGGATGAAAGTGATCTTAATGAGGCAGAGTGAGGATGAGCAAACCCATAGCAGCCAAAGTCCTGGTGAGAAACTGTAAGTATATTCAAGCATTACCCAAAGTTGATGAAAAGGATGTGGAAGACTGTTTCATCTCACTTGAAAAGGAGGCTAAACAAATGCAGTTGCCAGTGACCATGTGGGTTTTGTTGATCCAAACAAAACTTGTTGACAGAGTTAATGAGGGATTCGCATCACTATCGAAGGAGGTATCTGGGGCGTATGAGGTGATGAAGAAAGCCATCTTAAGTGCATATGAGTTTATGCCAGAAGCCTACAGACAACATTCCAGGAATCTAAGGAGGGTCCCTGGTCAAACCTACAGAGAGTTTGGAAGGATCAAAGTAATTTTGATGGGCATTAAAGATAGAGCAAACCAATGATGTTCTTAGACTATTATTTTGAAGGAGTTCAAAAATTCACTTCCTGAAGTAGTAAGAACTCGTGGAAAAGCAGAGAGTTAAAACAACAAGATTAGCAGTTGAAATGGCTGACTATTATGAGTTGTTCCATAAATCGAAGTTTGGCTTCCAAAACCAATGTCAATCCATGAGGGATAGAAATTGGGGAAAAGAGAAATCCTCATGTGGACTGGGAGATATAGATGCCAGTGAAGATCATAAGGATAACTTACCACAAGGTGAAAAGGAAACCCTTGAAGGGGAAACAAAAGTTATAAAACTTCAGTGTTTTTACTGCAATACTGAAATCACAGCAGTCTAGGGTGGGTTAGGAAAAGCACTAGGAAGTCAGATGTAGGAAAACAGGACAAGCCAGTGAATTTTGTTGGAGTGGCAACGGAAAACACAGGAGAGGCTAGAAAGCTGCACCAGAATGTACAGGCTGGTCAGAAATGGGTTAAGGAGCAAGTGCCAGATCTTCTTAAACCATCTACCTGCAAAGGAAAAGTTTACTCACACAGGCCAAAAGCAGCAGGCAAAGAGGTTCCAATATTAAGAGACACAGGATCCTTCAATCTGTAATGCTGAAAGATGAGATGGGTACCTCCGAAGGACTGTTGCCAGAAAAAGTGCTAGTAATGGGAATTCACGGTCAGACAAGAAGCACTCAATTATGTAAAGTGAGGTTAGAAAGTCCAGTGAAGAATGGAGAAGTCGTGGTAGGAATATTGGACAAACTCTCAGCTCCAGGAATACAATTTGTCCTTGCTAATGATATAGCTGGTTCACAGGTAGGATTGTTGCTTAGCCAACAGAACCTCGGGCAACTGAACTACTGCAAGATACACATCCTCGGTTTTTTGCTGACTGTGTGGTAACGAGGTCACAAAATCACAAGTTGAAACAAAGATCAAAGAGTACAGATGAAGTGGAAATGGAATTAGCAGAGACCATGTTTGATCAGTGTGGTGCATGAGCTACCAGTAGGGGGTCATTTAGGAGTGAGAAAAACTCAAGCTAAAACACAAAGCCATTTTTACTGGCCTGGATTGCACAAGGATATAGTTGAATTTTACCAGACATGTCATACATGTCACGTAATTGGAAAACCACAGGCAGTAATAAAACATTTCATATCTACTACCGCATTTGAGGAACCTTTTACAAGTCTTAATTGTTTGCTTCGGACCTCTATCTAAAACAAAAACTGGGAATCCGTATTTATTAACAATTATGGATGTGTTGACTAGATTTATGAAGGCCATTCCATTATGCAACATCACAGCTAAAAGGATTGGAGAGGAATTACTCAAATTTGCACCAGATATGGACTACCCACAGAGATACAATCAGATCAAGGGTTAAACTTCACATCGAAATCATGCAAGGAAGTTATGGACAGTTGAGGAATAAAACCATTTAAATCCACTGCGTACCATCCAGAGTTATAGAGAGCGCTAGAAAGGTGGCATCAGACATTAAGGACCATATTGAGGACTTATAATCAAGACTATCCAGATGATTGGGATAAAGGACTTCCCTTTGTACCTTCAGAGATGCACCAAATTTAGTCCATTTTAATTAGTTTTGGGGCAGGAAGTGAGAGAACTGCTAAAATTGATTAAGGAGAAATTGGAAAGTCAGAATTCAGAGGCCATATATTTGGACTGTGTGTCAAATTTTCAGGAACGATTAAATAGAGCAGGGGTGTTAGCTAGACAACATTTAAAAGTATCACAGCCTACAACGAAACAGGAAGCAGACAAGAACTCAAAAACTCAAAATTTTGCTCTCAGTGATATGGTTTTAGTGTTATTCCAGTGATAGGTGAACCTTCAAAAGCAGCGTTTAGTGGACTTTGTCAAGCCGAAAGGAAATTGAGTGAGGTGAACTATTTGATAAGGACTCCAGACAGAAAGAAATCTCGTAGTGTGTGTCATGTGAATATGCTCAAAAGATATTTTGACAGGGAAGGAAAGCCAAAGGCGACTGCGTTATCAATTACAACACAGAGTGAAGACCCAAGTTCAGAGGATTCTGAATTGGACATTCCTCGAATTAATTTGGTCAAAAATTGGGATAAATTGAGTTACCTTCTAAAGAAAAATCAAAATGACCTAAAAGACTTATTACTATCACACGGAGAGATATGTGGAAATAAGCTGGCAAGTACTTGCCTAATTATGCATGATGTAGATATAGAAGATGCTGTTCCAATTAAGCAACATCCTTATAGTAATAACCCACTAAAGTTGGCACAGGTTCAAAAGGAGATTGAACACTGACGACATAGTCGAAGTGAGTTACAGAGGCAGGAGCTCAGCCATAGTAATGGTGTCAAAACCAGACGGTACCCAATGGGGTTATCACAAAGTTAATACAGTTACAAAGACTGATGAATTTGGTTTAACTAATTGCATCCCTCCTAGAATATCTGCATAAAACAACTCGCAAAGTTAGGGTCTGGGCTACTTTCTTAAGATGTTTTGACGGGTCTGACCTGGTCCAGAACAGGGGCCATACTGGACTTTGTATTGGCTAATGAGTCTGGCTAGGTGACTGACCTCTCAGTGGGAGAGCAATCGGAAACAGGGATCACAACTCCTTAAGTTTTAAGATAGCTACGAACAAGGATAAGTCAGGACCTTGCGGGAAGGCACTAAATCGGGAGAGGGCAAATTATGTCAGGCAGGAGCTGTGGAGTGTTAATTTGGAGGAGCTGTTATCAAGCAAGTCCACATTTGACAGATGGGAATTGTTTAAAGCCCTGCTGGGGAAGAGTTCAAGATCAGCATTCTCTAGTAAGGAGGAAGGACAAAGATGGCAAGGCAAGGGATCCTTGGATAATGAGGGAAGTTGTGAATTTAAAATGAAAAAAAAGCAGCACACTTAAGGTTTAGAAGCTAAAATCAGACAAAGTCCCGTGAGGAATATAAAGAAAACAGGAAAGTACTCAAGCAGGGAATTAGGAGAGCAAGATGGGGCCATGAAATGACCTTGGCAAGTAGGTTTAAACAGAATCCCAAGGCATTCTATCCATTCATTAAAAACAAAATGATAACTAGGGAGAAGGTAGGACCACTCGAGGATAACGGAGGGAACTTGTGCTTGGAGACACAGGATGTGGGCAAGATCCTAACTGAGCACTTTGCATCGGTATTCACCCAGGAGAAGGATATGGAGGATAGTGAGATTTGTGTGGAGCATGCTAATACGCTAAGGCATTTTGAGATCAAGGAAGTAGTGGTGTTGGGTCTCTTGAAGAGCATTAAGATGGATAAGTCCCAAGGATCCAAAGGTTTCTACCCCAGGTTACTGAGAGGCACAAGAGAGGAGATTTCTCAGGCTTTGGCCAAGATCTTTGTATCCTCGCTAGTCACTGGAGGTGCCCCGGTGAACTGGCGAGTAGCTAATGTTGCTCCTCTGTTCAGGAAGGGAAATAGGGATAATCCATGAAGCTATAGACTAGTGAGTCTCAGATCAGTGATTGGGCAGCTATTGGAGAGAATTCTTAGGGATAAGATCTACGTGCATTTAGAAAAGAATGGCCTAATTAGGCACAGCTAGCATGGCTTTGTGCAGGACAGGTCATGTCTTTCGTTTTTAATGAATTTTTTGAGGTGATAGTGAAGGTGATGGCTGAGGGTAGAACAGCGGATGTTGTTTATATAGGTTTTCATAAGACATTTGACAAGTTTCTCATGGTACCTCATCCAGAAGATTAGGATGCATGGGATCCACAGTGACTTGGCCATGTGGATTCAGAATTAGCTTGCCACAGAAGATAGAGGGCAATGGTGGAAGGCTGTTTTTCAGGCTGGAGGTCTGTGGCTAGTAGTGTTCTGCAGGGATCCATACTGGGACCTTTGCTGTTTGTTATATATATAAATGACTTGGGTGAAAAGATACGGGGGAGTGGATTAACAAGTTTGCAGACAATACAAAGATCGGTGGAGTTGGGGATAGCGTAGAAGGTCGTCAAAGGATACAGCAGGACAGATCAGTTGCAGATATGAGCAGAGAAGTGGCAAGTGAAGTTTAATCTGGGTAAGTGTGAGATGCTGCACTTTGGGAGATCAAATGTTATGGAAAAGTATACAGATAATGGCAGAATTCTGAACAGCATTGATATACATAAGGATCTTGAGGTTCATATCCATAGCTCCCTGAAAGTGGCCACACAAGCAGATCGCCTTTATTGTTTGAGGAATTAAGTATGAGAGTCAGAATGTCATGTTGCAGCTTTATAAGACTTTGGTTAGGCCACACTTAAAGAGTATTGGGTTCAAAGGCTGCCATATTACAGGAAGGATATGGAGGCTCGAGAGAGCGCAGAAGAGGTTTACCAGGATGCTGCCTAGTTTAGGGGGTATGATCTAGAAAGGAAAGGCTAGAAAAACTTAAGTTGTTTTCTCTTGAGTGGTGGAGACTAAGGGGCAACTTGATAAATGTCTATAAAATTATGAGATACATAGATAGGGGTTGACAGTGAGAACTTTTTTTTCTCCCAGAGTTGAAATGTCTAATATTAGAGGGCATGCATTTATTTTGGCCGGGGGGGGGGGGGGGGGTTTAAACGAGGTAAGAGGGACAGGCCTTTTACACAGTGTTGTAGGAGTCTGGAATGCACTGCCAGGGTGGTGGTGGGAGGCATACAATCAGGGCATTTTACATAAACATATGAAAATGCAGGGATATGGACCAAGAGCGTGCAGAAGGGATTAGTTTCATTTGGCACCATGTTGAAGGGCCCATTGCTGCACTGTACAGATCTATGAATGATTTTTTGAAACTGAATAACAGCATCCGGAGATGGTGTTTTTGAGAATGGAGAAGAGTCAGGGCAAAGAGAGATCACATCACATCACTGGTTATACCAGGAGGGGATCACAGTGCTGGTAGCGGTGGTTTGGGTGGGGTGCGAATTTCAGTTTCTTCAAAATACCAAGAGGAATGAATGATTTTTTTTAAGATTACTTTTTTTCAGATTACTTATAGTGCAGAAACAGGCCCTTCGGCCCAACAAGTCCACTCTGACCCGCCGAACACAACCCACCCAGACCCATTCCTTTACACCTAACACGACAGGCAATTTAGCATGGCCAATTCACCTAACCTGCACATCTTTGGACTGTGGGAGGAAACCAGAGCACCCGGAGGAAACCCACACAGACACGGGGAGAATGTGCAAACTCCACACAGAGTCGCCTGAGGTGGGAATTGAACCCAGGTCTCTGGCGCTATGAGGCAGCAGTGCTAACCACTGTGCCACCATGTCGCCCACCAAATGACGTCAGAAAGCAAAGAACAGTCACTGCAGATTAATTAACAGCCAGAGTGGATAAGTCCAAATGAATGGGCCTAATAAACTGGCTTTAGTTTTTGTGTTCAATGATTTAAAATGTGACCTGGATTAGTCAAGAGGAGCAAACAGAATTCTGAGACTATCACTATAGCAGTGTCACCGTATACAAACTTGCCCAAGTACATTCGATGCTGCACCCTCCTCCCGGGAAGAGCTGGAAGCAACAGCACTGGCTGGATATGGAGAAACAAGAGTCATGCTTAGTCTTACCTCTTCAAACACACGATGCAGTGACGGTTCCTCCCCAATTTTCTCTATTTCAGTGCACTGCAAGTCAAAGTAGGAAACATAATTGACAGGTCAGGAACAGTTATGACAGATGCATATTAACCTATGAAATACTTAAGTTCATCCTAGTAAAGAGAATTAGACCATAAGACATAGGAGTGGAAGTAAGGCCATTCGGCCCATCGAGTCCACTCCGCCATTCAATCATGGCTGATGGGCATTTCAACTCCACTTACCCACACTCTCCCCGTAGGCCTTAATTCCTCAAGACATCAAGAATCTATCAATCTCTGCCTTGAAGACATTTAGCGTCCCGGCCTCCACTGCACTCTGCGGCAATGAATTCCACAGGCCCACCACTCTCTGGCTGAAGAAATGTCTCCGCATTTCTGTTCTGAATTGACCCCCTCTAATTTTAAGGCTGTGTCCACAGGTCCTAGTCTCCTCTCTAACAGAAAAAAATTCCTAGCATCCACCCTTTCCAAGCCATGTATTATCTTGTAAGTTTCTATTAGATCTCCGCTTAATCTTCTAAACTCCAATGAATACAATCCCAGGATCCTCAGCCGTTCCTCGTATGTTAGACCTAACATTCCAGGGATCATCCGTGTGAATCTCCGCTGGACACATTCCAGTGCCAGTATGTCCTTCCTGAGGTGTGGGGACCAAAACTGGACACAGTACTCCAAATGGGGCCTAATCAGAGCTTTATAAAGTCTCAGTAGCACAACGGTGCTTTTATATTCCAACCCTCTTGAGATAAGTGACAACATTGCATTCACTTTCTTAATCACAGACTCAACCTGCATGTTTACCTTTACAGAATCCTCGACTAGCACTCCCAGATCACTTTGTACTTTGGCTTTATGAATTTTCTCACCGGTTAGAGTGTTGTCCATGCTTGTATTCTTTTTTCCAAAGTGCAAGACCTCGCATTTGCTCACGTTGAATTCCATCAGCCATTTCCTGGACCACTCTCCCAAACGGTCTAGATCCTTCTGCAGCCTCCCCACTTCCTCAGTACTACCTGCCTGTCCACCTAACTTCGTATCATCGGCAAACTTTGCTAGAATGCCCCCAGTCCCTTCATCCAGATCATTAATATGTAACGTGAACAGCTGCGGCCCTAACACTGAACCCTGTGGGACACCGCTTGTCACGGCTGCCATTCCGAAAAAGAACCTTTCATCCCAACTCTCTGCCTTCTGTCAGACAGCCAATCCTCAATCCATACCAGTAGCTCACCTCGAACACCATGGGCCCTCACCTTACTCAGCAGCCTCCCGTGTGGCACCTTACCAAAGGCCTTTTGGAAGTCTAGTTGGACCACATCCATTGGGTTTCCCTGGTCTAACCTACTTGTCACCTCTTCAAAGAATTCCAACAGGTTTGTCAGGGACGACCTCCCCTAACTAAATCCATGTTGACTTGTTCTAATCAGACTTTGCTCTTCCAAAAATTTAGAAACCTCATCCTTAATGATGGATTCTAGAATTTTACCAACAACCGAGGTTAGGCTAATTGGCCTATAATTTTCCATCTTTTGTCTTGATCCTTTCTTGAACAAGGGAGTTACAACAGCGATCTTCCAATCATCCGGGACTTTCCCTGACTCCAGTGACTCTTTAAAGATCTCAACCAATGCCTCCGCTATTTCCTCAGCTACCTCTCTCAGAACTCTAGGATGTATCCCATCGGGGCCAGGAGATTTATGAATTTTAAGAACTTTTAGCTTTTCTAGCACTTTCTCTTTTGTAACGGCAACCATACCAAACTCAGCCCCCCCAAGACTCCAAATGGTGGGGGTCACACTGTCAGCAGCCAGGGAAAACTGATGGAAAGCAGCACTAGACTGACAGAATAGCTAGAATAACAAACTCAAACTAATCGAGGGGTTCGGGATGGTTTACATATAAAATAACAGCTGTTTGGGAGTGAGTTACATACTGGAATTTAATCGAGGGATTTCTATACAGAATAACCGATACTGAGAAGTTAGTTATACTGGAATCTAATTGAGGGGCTTATAACAGATACCCAGAAACAAAACAGACTGGAATCTACTTGGGAGGAGGGTGAAATTTCTGTATGGTTTATACATAGAATATCAGATACTGGGAGTGAGTTAATACTGTGCACATCAGTACAAGAGCTGAATTATAAGACTGGCACTTACCTCATTTTCTTTCATCTCCTGATAGCTCTGTCACAAAAAGATACAGAGGAAATGAGAGTGGGACTGTAATATGAGGAGCACATGATACAGAGAAAGAGAGAGAGAAGGGAACTTCAGAGTGGCAGGGCCTTAGAAAGAAATTGAAAATAAAATCCAGCACGAGATGTTCACTTTTTAAATCGGAGGAAAAGGACACAACCTCTGATACCTACATGTAACCTGGCTCTGACATTCCAATTCTGATCAACTATTCCGTGGCTGTGTCCATAATGCTAAAGTAAAAGTGTGGTCGAAGATGGAGAGCTACAGTGTGGGCTCAGAGTATTCACAGCCAAATTACCCTGTACAGGTCCAACACAAGGAGTGTCAGTCCTTGCCTCAGTAAGATGCTGGCTCCTGGCATGTACAGGTTTAACAGGTTCTGGCTCCTCTCCACTAATAGTACCAGCCTCCGACTCTGTTGTGTCAGACACCGGTGCATACATCCCAGTTGTAAATTACCATGTGTCCATCCCAGACTCCAAACCTGTCCCCACAATGCCTTGACGTGAAGTGCATTACCACCCACCCCACCATGCCACGAGTCTCCCGAATCCGCAGCTTGATCACCACACCCCCTTCCTCCCCACTCCGGTGCCTCAGTGTGCAATCATTCATAACACCACTACGATGGCAGCTACCTGTAGTACTTTGCCATGTACAATGGTCCCGATGGTTCCTGCACACAAGCGAGGTGTTAGGCCTTTAAACAGACCCCGCTTTCCATCAATGCTCACAATGTGCTTGGCTGCAAGACAAACGCAGAAAATATCAAATCCAACAAGTTTGATCTTCTCAAATATAGGAACAGTGAAATGAAAAAAAAACTGGAAAAACATTGCTGTAGTGTCCTACATCCAACCAGCATCATCGATGACCTTCCCTCCATTAATATCCAAGCTTGGGCTGATAGACGGCAAGTAACATTTGTGTCATACAGTTAATAGTTAATTACCATCTCCAATGATAAATATACATATTGGCCCTTCACATGCAATAGCACGAACACATCCAGGACAAAGCCACTCACCTGCACTGGTACTCTACACAGTACTTCCAATTAGATTAGAGAAATTTGGAGGGGGGGGGGAAAGGAAGGAGGTGAGAGCGTTTGAGGGTTACTCCACATCTGACATGTCAGACTCATTTAAAAGCGAGCTGATCAGAGTTCACAACCGGCATACTCCTGAGGATAAAAGGTACAGATGGCAAGGTTTTTGAGATTGGATGACAAGAGATGTTGAAACGTTAGTCATTAAAAAAGGAAGCATTTGTAAGGTTTAGAAAATTGAAATTAGGTTTAGAAAATTGAAAAGGCCTTTGAACAGTACAAAGGAAGCAGAAAAGAACTTCAACAAGAAATTATGAGGGCTAGGAGGGGCCATGAAATCTGCTGAGCACGTAGGATTAAGGAGAATACCAAGGCATTTTATATGTTTTCAGAAGCAAGAGGGCAGCTAGGGAAAGGAGGAAACTTACGCAAGGAGCCAGAGGAAATGAGTGCACTCATTCATGGATATATTGCATTGGTATTCATCAAGGAGAAGGACACAGATGGTGTTAAATTAGAAATGGGTATGCTGTTATTCTGGGACAGTTCTGATCGCACTGTGTAAGCTGGTGCCTTTGGAGAGGGTGCAAAAGAGCTTTATCAGGCTGTTGCCAAGATTACAATGTATTAGCTCTAAGGAGAGGTTAGACCAACTTGGACTGTATTCACGAGAGAGTTGGAGGCTGAGGGGCAACCTGATGGAAGTATATAAAATTATGAGAGATGTAGATGGATGGATAGGCAGTGTCTTTGTCACAGGGTGAAAATGTCAAATATAGATTTAAGGTGAGATGGGGAAAGGTATAAAGGAAACGTGCGAGGAATGTGTTTTGTTTTACACAGCGTGTGGTAAGTGCCAAGTTGATAGGAGAGGTGATAGAAGCAGATAGGACAGCAAGGTTTAAGAGGCAGAGAGATGAACAGTCAGAAAATAGAGGGATACGGACCATGGGCAGGCAGATGGGATTAGTGTAGAATGGTCGACAGACATGGGGAGCTGAAGGGCCACTTCATGTGCTGTACTGTTCAATGTTGTGTGTTCAACATTCCCTCCCTTCACCACTGACAAACAGTGACAACAGTGACTTAGGTACAGAGTAAGGATCTCTCCATTCTTTTAAGCTGAAAGGAGAGCTTCCTCAACAATGTCCCCATCGAACACTACCCAGAACAGGGACAACAGAGTGTTAGATTAAAGCTCCCTACCTCTCTCAAACTGAAAAGGTAATGCCTGCTCTACTTTTTTTAAACCTGGAAGCAAAGCTCCCTCAACACTGTCCCAAACACTGCCAGGACCAGGGACATTAGGAAGTTAGATACAGAGTAATGTTCCCATTGTCCTGAGCCTGTCAAACACTCCAAAGCAGTACTACAGTATAATATGAACTGCAGTGAATCTGTGGTGAAGAATGTGTTTGCTGAGTGCGAGTGGGCACTTGATGGACAGCAATCTCAGGAACGAACATTGATCTGCATCACCTCAGTACGCACCATATGTGAAGAGTCCAGGCAGCTGGAGAACTGGTCGTCTGAAGATGTTCCGACCCATCACCGGTGCAATGGGTTCATGGCCAACCTAGAGTAAGCAGATAAATAACTTCAGCAACTTGGATTACAAAATCAATTTGAAGGGAGGACATCAAATCGAAGACAGCTACCCTGACAAGCAGCCCACCCTCCGAGTGGCACAGCCTGCTCTGTGACAGATTTCAAAAGGGTGTTGAGTTTCCCTTCACCTTATACCCAATACTAATTCCTCAATGAGAAGCTACGGGAATAAAAACAAAAGCAAAATACTGCAGGTGATGAAAATCTGAAAGAGTGCTGGAACTCCTTAGCAGTTCGGTCAGCATCACTAGAGGAGAGAAGAAGCAGAATTCACATTCCATATCAACGACTCTTCTTCAGAACTGGGGAAATCTGGAAGGGTAGGCTAGTGATAGGGCAAGAGTTGGGAGATGCTGAATGATCAAAGAGTTGGTGGGAAGAACTGATGGAAGTGGGAATAGGATAAAACAACAATAGGTACAGAGGAGGTGTGGATGGAAGAAAAACTAAACCCCCTGGATGAACTGGCCATTGTAACATTGCTTTTTTGGGGATCTCACTGTGTAGAAATGGGTCACCCTGTTTTCTAAATTTGAAAGTATTGAAACTTGGCTGTGAGGTGCTTTGCAATCCTGGAGATTACAAAAGGTACAAGGGAAAGCCAGCCTCTATCTTTCAGAGTAGTGGAACTGCTAATTGTAGAGTGGGTGCTGGGCCAGGTTTGTGACTGCTGCTATCAAACTGAGAGAGACACTCTGACAAACACACAGTGCCTTAAAATAGCCCAGTCACAATGTGCAAAGACACACTTATTTTCCTCCCCATAATTAGTTTGTGCAGTGCTTTTAACCAAGTGCAGGTCCCACCCGGGGCCAAGCATTGCTTCTAGCATTGGGTCTGGCTCCTACTGGACCTCTAATTACAGCCTGCTCATTGTCTCCCTTTAACCTCATTGCTCGTTCCTAGAATCCAGCGCAAACAGTTACCACCTGCAGGTCAGTGACTGGATATTATCCAGAGTCAGCACCTTCTCTATCTCTCTCTCTGTGTGCCAAATGGCCCATTCTGATTTCTGGACATATTGCCAGCATGGAGTTGGGCAGACAGAATCAGCTTCACTGAACAGGAGGGGGTGTCGCACATCAGCCCCAAATGTATTGTGCTGGTGGACAGTCACTCGACAGTGATTGGTCACGGGTGGGTTTGCATGCCCCGACACTTTAATGCCGAGACCCACTGTGATGCCCCTCTGACCAACTGAGAGCCAGTAACTTGGCACCAGGTCCTCACTGGCACCGCCAGATGCTGAGCTGGTAATGGAAAGCTACACTCCACTACTACCTGCTAATAAGAATTTGTCAATCAAAACAGACAAAAACCAAAGATAATAAAATGTTTATTAAATAAGGCTATTGAGGGTTAAGGTAATAAATATCAGAGCAGGATTGAGAGAGAGAGAATGCCCTCCATCTATTCTTAGATTTCTCTGGGCGCAACTTTCAGGGAAACTGAATAATGCACAAACTTTTTGCATGACCTTGCCTGAATTAATTTTAACTCATAACCAGGTTAATGGTTTCAATGTAGTAACTGAATGAAGGACTAAGTTAAAATAACTGAATGAAATTATTAAATATCTGCCTCTAAGTTCTTAATGCCTGCTGAAATGGTCATAGCATTTGCAGAAATTAGAGCAGACAGAAATCTTGGTATAAAGTTGTGCAAGATTACATGCATCCAACCAATAACAGGCAAGGTTTTGCTCATTTTCCGAAAGCATTAATGAAGAAATGGGTTCAAAGCGCCTGGGCGAAATTCCCTTTGCCCTTGCTGCCACCAAACACTGAATGCCAGCCTCTGGTATAGTCACAGATGGGATCTTGATCGAAAGTCATAAACAGCACTCAGGTATGGAGGAGAAAATGGAAAAACCGCTGATGCAACCCAATGCCGTATTTTGTACACAACGTAAATTACGAGTTGGGTTATATAATTTTTGGCTTCTGGGTTTGCTTATGTGAATCATCTTATTTGAAAAGAAATCCAAATCATAGCTTAGCCGGTACAAAACGGTCTAACAGTGTGATATTTTACAATCCGTGACAAGATGCGAGGCCGTCTTCGGAGTAATTTAACAAGCTTAGCTTCTTCGCCAAAAGCAAAACAAGTCCAAAGCTACAGGGAAAGACTTTGTTGGGGAAGTGACTGTGGTTGAAATTCTGACAAGAGAAAGCACTCTTTCACCTCGTTGTTAGGTCTCTTTTCATTGCCCATCAGCTCATTTTTACTTTACAGGGTAATGAAAATTGCTATACTGAGAAAAGGATCCAACTTTCTAACTATAGTAAAGCCAAGCCTGGTGTGGCTCTGTGGACACATTTACTTGCATCAACATTTTCTTAAATTACACTTGAGCCTCTTGTGGTTTCACCCCTAGCATTAAATAAATCCTCAATGGTGACATGGGGAGGTACTATACTGAGGGCATTCATTCCTCCACTGAAGAATGGAGGAAAGGGTGCAGATTATACATTGAGGGGGATGACTCCTGCAGAGATGGCAGTTACAGAAGTCTGAGTACAGGTCAAATTGATGTGATGGTCTGCTATAAAGAAACAGGAGAGAAACTAGCTAGCCCCAAAATCACTCAAAGAGAAAGACTTAATAGACAAAGGAGGGTGTAAAAAGGGTGGTGGTATTACCACTATTAAGGAGTCAACTACTGCAATAAGGAGAGATGATATCCTGGAAGGGTCCTCAAACAAGGCTTTGTGGATAGAACATAGGAATGTTACAGGGGCAGCTACATTCCTGGGAGTGTATTACAGGCCATCGAAGCAGGAAATAGAGGAGCAAGTGTATAGACAGTTCATGGAGGTAAGAGTAATAATTTGATAATTAAAGTAGAAGATTCCATCTTTCTCAACATAAATTAGGATAGTCATAGTGTGAAGAGTTTAGAGAGAGTGGATTTCTTGTAATGTATCCAGGGGAGCTTTTTTTGTATCAATATGTAGAATGCCCAATGAGGGATGGTGCAGTGCTGGATCTGCTTCTGGGGAAAGAAACCAACCAAGTGTCCGATGTGGCAGCGGGGAAACATTTAGACGATAGTGATCACAACATGGTACAGTTCAAATTTGTTATACACAAGGAAAAGGATGGCCTGCAAGGGGCAGCTTTGGACTGGGGGAAGAGAGATTTTATTAAAATAAAGCAGGATCTGGCCCCAGTAGACTGGGAACAGCTCGTTGTGGGGGTAAGTCTACAGTGGAGCAATGGTGGGGGCGGGAGGGAGGCATTCAAACACAACCTGGTGAAAGTACAGGTCCAACATGTACCCTCTATTGGGAAATGTAGAAGCAATAATTTCATAGAATCCTGGATGTCTGGGACAATTCATGGCTGGAAAAGGAAGAGAACTAGGGCTTTTAGCAAGTTTAAAGGGTGCAATTCAGCTGCAGCTTTTGAGGTATACAGGAACTTACAGGTGGGAACTTAAGGAAGCAATTAGAAGAGCAAAATATGGGCATGAAAAAGGATTTGGGAACAATATTTGGGATGATAGCAATGGAAGACAGAGACCAAATATATTCTGATAGAACAGGAAACATTCACTACATTTATCTAAACACTGCCTGCAACTAATTTTAGACACAGCCATACCTACAATCATCCTTTTTTAAAATCCTTTCATCCAAAGCAAAGAAGCTGTCTTTTTGCCTGTACTTGGAACAGTCCTGCTAAAATGAATATTTAGAACCAAATTCCTTGGGATGCACAGCCATCAAAAACTAAACTTCAGAGGCACCATGAGATGGGGGAAGGGCCAGGGATCACATGATACCACGGAAGGGAGGGAAGAAATACAGGGCTTGATATAAACCAGGACAACACAGAGTAGCAACAGTCAGGAGAACATGAGGAGGATGAGGACGAGCAGATTCTTAGTGATGGTTCTACCTGCAGTCATCTGGTTATGCCTGTGCCCCACAGCTGAACAGCGTCCTGGTGCAACCCGACAGCGGCGAGGCCTCTTTGACATGGCCATGACTCTGTGGTGTTACCGCTCCAAGCTGGGAATCTTCCTCCTCAAGCTACACAACTATGGCTGCTATTGTGGGACAGGCGGCTCGAGTAGGCCTGTCGATCAGGTGGACCAGTGCTGTTTCCTCCATGATTGCTGCTACTACCACACTAGAGTGATACTGGGCTGTCACAGCCAGGTCAAGTGGAGCATGTACAACTTCACATGCAAGAAGGCACAGACAGAGTGCAAGGGCCAGACTGTGTGCACCAGGATGTCATGTGAATGTGACAGGGCCTTTGCTGAGTGTTTGTCCCGGGCAAAACCCAGCGATATGCATTACTTCTACAAGACGAGATTCTGCAAGGAGAACAAATCCGTCTGCCCAGCCACCTTCCCCAACTCCTCCACCATCATGGACTGGATCAAACAAGGCAGTTAAACGCAGGCCATCTCTGTCACAAGGAAGAAATGGCATTCTCCCGCCTAGTCTGGCTTTTTTCTGGCCACGTTGTGGAATTGGAAATCCACCTGCCTCACATGAACCCGGAGAGGACAGCTGCATCTGCCACAGGCAGGAGACAACTTTGGCAGGGGATTGAGTACACAGTGACACCATCCAAACTGACATTCATGACTTTGAAACAGAAACTGCCATTCGTTTGAAGGTACTGTTTTAAACTAAGTACGGGTTACACTCAGAAATGTTATTATGTCACTGTACCATTTTCAGCTTCTTCTAAATAAAAGTTACTTGAATGTGTTAAGTGTACCAGTATCGTCCAGCTGGTTCAGGTCATCAGCTCTGCTTAATGTCACGGACTCACACTGCAGGTCATGGAGTCTGACTGCTCCTCTCAAACTCACGACTTTTACAGGTTTCTACAAAACCCTCCTTCATTCTTCAAAATTTCAGTGAAAATCCTCGTTAATGATTCTGTCTCTCTTCATACGTTGATTCCCGAGATGGCCGGACTGGACTGGTAAATCTTTGTTAGCTTCCTCAGAGCGCAAAATTACACACTGTACTCCAGATATGGTCCCACCAAGTACAATTGTACTTGAATCATCTTGCTATGAAAGTCAACATTCGATTTGCTTTCTTTAGCACCTGCTGCATCTGCATGTTTACTTTTAGTGACTGGTGTACAAGGACACTCATTGCACCTTCCTCTTTCCCAATATATTGCCATTCCAATAATAATCTGCCTTCCTGTTTCAGCTACCAAAGTGGATATCCACACATTTATGCACGTATTTCATCTGTAATGCAATTGCCCACATATCCAAATTATACTGAAGCATTTTCCCATTTTCCTCAGAGTTCACCCTCCCACCCAGTTTTGGTTTATATGCAAATATTAATTACATGTAGTTTGCTCACCTATTTATCACTAACACTTATTGTGAATCGTTGATCCCTGATGTACCTTAATCGTCACTAGCTGCCATTCAGAAACTGTTCTGTTTATTCCTACTTTGCTTCGTGTCTGCCAACCAGTTCTCTACCCAGGTCACTAACCCCAATCCCATTCGATTTGATTTTACATGCTAATCTCTTATGTGGATGCTTATCAAAAGCATTCCGAGTGCCATAAATATCAAACAGAACAAAAGAGACATTCACTAGACTTTTCAATAAACTCAAAAATAACATTATAGGAGACAATCCTACTCTTCAAACAACACAGATGATCAAAAATTTCAGTCCCACTACATCCCCTTAATAATCCAAGATGGAGGAAGGGAAACATTTCTGGCTAAAACAGGCTACTCCTTTTTTTGAGATATTTTACATGTTGGAGGTGATTTCCTCAAATTCCAGGAGCAGCAATTACTGGTTTATATGCTGTTGCAGTGTTTTGGAACTTTTGGAGAAAGAAAAAGTCAAAACAATAGCACAGTTAAAAGGGAGAGGAATAGACAAGGCAGCACATGGTCAGGCAGTGCAGGAGAGAGAGAGAGAGAGAGAGAGAGTGAGAGTGAGAGAGAGAGTGAGAGAGCGAGAGTGAGCAAGAAACTCTCACTGCTCCCTGAAACAGCAGTGAACCTGTGCAGTTACTGCCTTTGCTGTCTGAATTCATGTATCGCTGGACATCGGAGTGTGTCTGAGAAAGCTAACAAACAGTGAAATTCACAATTGTTCTTGGAGGAACTTGCTTTGGGAGAGGTCACAGCACAGAGACAGATATGTGAATAGTTTTAAGTCTGGCCTTGGGGCCTTTGTCTAAGTCTGCAGTAGTGAGTAGAGTGGGTTCTTTCTTGATTATGTGTTTTATTGAGATATGTCTTTTGATTAAACTTAACACTATAAGCTATAAGTATTAAGTTAGATTGGAGCAGTGTTTTGTAAAGGAATAAGGCTGTGCTGTTTTCTGGGTCTGCGGATTGGAAGCAAAAATGGCCCTTAGTAGAGTGATATGCTCTTCTTGTCAAATGTGGGACTTTAGGGAGAGTTTACGTGTTACTGAGGATTATATCTGCAATAAATGCCATTGGTTGCGAATTCTATCAGATCGAAAGGATTGTTTGGAGAGAGAGTTAGAGGCAATGAAGAATTTACAAGAGCAAGGGGGTGTGATGGATGGCAGTTATAGGAAGTTGGGGGGGGGGGGTCTCAGATACAGTCACATTGATGGGTTAACTCTAGAAAAGGTAAGAGAGGAATGGCAGGTAGTGCAAGAGTCTTCTGTGGCTATTCCCATTTCAAACAAGTATGCTGTTTTGGAAAATGTGGGGGGCGGGTGATGGATTCTCAGGGGAACATATCACGTATAGCCACGTTTACTGAGACTGGCTCTAATGCAATGAGGGGTGCGTCAGGTTCCAAGAGATCAATTGTGTTAGGGGACTCTCCAGTCTGAGGTACAGGCAGACGTTTCTGTGGGCAGCAGTGAAAAATCAGAATGGTGTCCTGCTTCCCTGGTGCCAGGATCAAGGGTGCCTCAGAGATTCTAAAGGGAGTTAGGCAGGAATTTAAAAAGGAGGTCCTCGAGAGTAGTAATATCTAGATTACTCCCAGCGCTACAAGAGCAGGAATAGGGGACAGAGCAGATGAATGCATGGCTGTGGAGCTGGCGTATGGGAGAAGGATTCACATTTTTGGATCATTGGAATCTCTTTTGCGGTCGAAGTGTCCTGTACAAGAAGGACAGCTTGCACCTAATTTGGAAGGGGACTAATATACTGGCAGGGAAATTTGCTAGAGCTGCTCAGGAGGATTTAAACTAGTAAAGGGGGTGGGGGGGGGGAAAGAGGTGGGATCCAGGGAGATAGTGAGGAAAGAGATCAATCTGAGACAGGTACAGTTGAGAGTCAATCAGTCCGGTCAGGCAGGGACAAAGCAGAGAACAAGGTAGGACCGATAAATAAAACTGCATTTATTTCAATGCAAAGGGACTAACAGGGAAGGCAGATGAGCTCAGGGACATGGAGACTGGGATATCATAGCAATTACAGAAACATGGCTCAGGGATGGACAGGACTGGCAGTTTAATGTTCCAGGATACAAATGCTACAGGAAGGACAGAAAGGGAGGCAAGAGAGAAGGGGGAGTGGAGTTTTTGATAAGGAAAGCATTACAGCGGTATTGAGGGAGGATATTCCCATAAATACATCCAGGGAAGTTATTTGGATGGAACTGAGAAATAAGAGAGGGATGATCACCTTATTGGGATTGTATTATAGACCCCCTAATAGTCAGCCGGAAAATTGAGAAACAAATTTGTAAGGAGATCTCAGCTGTATGTAAGAATAATAGGGTGGTTATGGTAGAGGATTTTAACTGTCCAAACATGTAGTGGGACTGCCATAGTGTTAAGGGTTTCGATGAAGAGGAATTTGTTAAGTGTGTACAAGAAAATCTTCTGATTCAGTACGTGGATGTACCTACTGCAGGAGGTGCAAAACTTGACTTACTCTTGGGAAATAAGACAGGGCAGGTGTCTGAGGTGTCGGGGGTGGGGGGGGAGGCATTTTGGGGCCAGCGACCATAATTCTATAACATTCATAATAGTGATGGAAAAGGATAGACCAGATCTAAAAGTTGAAGTTCTAAATGGGAGAAAGGCCAATTTTGACGGTATTAGGCAAGAACTTTCGAAAGCTGATTGGGGCAGATGTTCGCAGGTAAAGGGACGGCTGGAAAATGGGAAGCCTTCAGAAATGAGATAACAAGTACCAGAGACAGAGTATTCCTGTCAGGGTGAAGGGGAAGGCTGGTAGGTATAGGGAATGTTGGATGACTAAAGAAATTGAGGGTTTGGTTAAGGAAAAGGATGAAGGTAAGAAAAGGTAAGAAAAAGAAAATGACAGGTAGAGACAGGATAGATCGAGTAAATCCTTAGAAGAGTATAAAGGCAGTAGGAGTATACTTAAGAGGGAAGTCATGAGATAGCTTTGGCAAATAGAGTTAAGGAGAATCCAAAGGGTTTTTACAAATACATTAAGGTCAAAAGGGTAATTAGGGAGAGAATAGGGTCCCTCAAAAATCAGCAAGGCGGCCTTTGTGCGAGGTCACAGGAGATGGGGCAGATACTAAATGAGTATTTTACATCAGACTTTACTGTGGAAAAGAACATGGAAGATATATACTATAGGGAAATAGATGGTGACATCTTGAAAAATGTCCATATTACAGAGGAGGAGGAAGTGCTGGATGTCTTGAAACACATAAAAGTGGACAAATCCCCTGGACCTGATCAGGTGTACCCCAGAACTTTGTGGGAAACTAGGGAAATGATTGCTGGGCCACTTGCTGAGATATTTGTATCATTGATAGTCACAGGTTGGCTTACACAGTGCCACTATTTAAGAAAGAGGGTAAGGTCAAGCCAGGGAACTAAAGACCAGTGAGCCTGACACCAGTAGTGGGCAAGTTGTTGGAAGGAATCCTGAGGGACAGGATGTACATGTATTTGGAAAAGCAAGGACTTATTAGGGAGTCAACATGGCTTTGTGCATGGGAATCATGTCTCACAAACTTGATTGAGTTTTTAGAAGTAACAAAGAGAATTGATGAGGGCAGAGCGGTAGATGTGATTTATATATGGACTTCAGTCAGGTGTTCGACAAGGTTCCTCATGGTAGACTGGTTAGCAAGGTTAGATCTCATGGTAGACTGGTTAGCAAGGTTAGATCTCATGGAACACAGGGAGAACTAACCATTTGGATACAGAACTGGCTCAAAGATAGAAGACAGAGGATGGTGGTGGACATTTGTTTTTCAGATTGGAGGCCTGTGACCAGTGGAGTGCCACAAGAATCGGTGCTGGGTCCATACTTTTTGTCATTTATAAAAATGATTTGGATGTGAGCTTAAGAGGTATAGTTAGTAAGTTTGCAGATGACACCAAAATTGGAGTAGCAGACAGTGAAGAAGATTACCTCAGATTACAACAGGATCTTGATCAGGTAGCCAATGGGCTGAGGAGTGGCAGATGGAGTTAAATTTAGATAAATGCGAGTTGCTGCATTTTGGGAAAGCAAATCTCAGCAGGACTTGTACACTTAATGGTAAGGTCCTGGCGAGTGTTGCTGAACAAAGAGACCTTGGACTGCAGCTTCATAGTCCCTTGAAAGTAGAGTCGCAGGTAGATAGGATAGTGAAGGCGGCGTTTGGTATGCTGTCCTTTATTAGGCAGGGCACTGAATATCGGGATTGGGAGGTACAGGACATTGGTTAAGCCACTTTTGGAATATTGCATATAATTCTGGTCTCCTTCCTATAAGGAAGGATGGCATGAAACTTGAAAGGGTTCAGAAAAGATTTACAAGGATATCGCCAGGAGAATTTAAGATATAGGGAGTGGTTGAATAGGCTAGGACTATTTTTCCTGGAGCATAGCAGGCTGAGGGGTGACCTTATAGAGGTTTATAAAATCATGAGGGGTAAGTCCCCGGGGTCTGATGGTCTACATCCCAGGGTACTGAAGGAGGTGGCCCAAGAAATCGTGGATGCGTTGGTGATTATTTTCCAGCGTTCGATAGATTCGGGATTAGTTCCTGCGGATTGGAGGGTGGCTAATGTTGACCCACTTTTTAAGAAAGGTGGGAGAGAGAAAGCAGGAAATTATAGACCAGTTAGTCTGACTTCAGATGTGGGAAAGATGCTGGAGTCTATTATAAAGGATGAAATTACGACACATCTGGATAGCAGTAACAGGATAGGTCAGAGTCAGCATGGATTTATGAAGGGGAAATCATGCTTGACTAATCTTCTGGAATTTTTTGAGAATGTAACTCTGAAGATGGACAAGGGAGATCCAGTAGATGTAGTGTACCTGGACTTTCAGAAAGCTTTTGATAAAGTTTCACATAGGAGGTTAGTGAGCAAAATTAGGGCGCATGGTATTGGAGGCAAAGTACTAACTTGGATTGAAAGTTGGTTGGCTAATAGGAAACAAAGAGTAGTGATAAACAGCTCCCTTTCGGAATGGCAGGCAGTGACTAGTGGGGTACCGCAGGGATCAGTACTGGGACTGCAGCTTTTTACAATATATGTTAATGATATAGTATGGTATACTATGGTATTAGTAATAACATTGGCAAATTTGCTGATGATATTAAACTGGGTGGCAGGGTGAAATGTGATGAGGATGTTAGGAGATTACAGGGTGACCTGGACAAGTTAGGTGAGTGGTCAGATGCATGGCAGATGCCGTTTAATGTGGATAAATGTATGGTTATCCACTTTGGTGGCAAGAGCAGGAAGGCAGATTACGACCTAAATTGAATCAATTTAGGTAAAGGGGCAGTACAGAGTGATTTGGGTGTTCTTGTACACCAGTCAATGAAGGTAAACATGCAGGTACAGCAGGTAGTGAAAAAGGCTAATAGCATGCTGGCCTTCATATCAAGAGGGATTGAGTATAGAAGCAAAGAGATTCTTCTGCAGCTGTACAGGGCCCTGGTGAGACCACACCTGGAGTACTGTGTGCAGTTCTGGTCTCCAAATTTGAGGAAAGACATTCTGGCTATTGAGGGAGTGCAGCGTAGGTTCACGAGGTCAATTCCTGGAATGGCGGGATTACCTTACACTGAAAGACTGGAGTGACTGGGCTTGTATACCCTTGAGTTTAGAAGACTGAGAGGGGATCTGATTTAGACATATAAGATTATGAAAGGATTGGACACTCTGGCAGCAGGAAACATGTTTCCGCTGATGGGTGAGTGCCGAACCAGGGGACACAGCTTAAAAATACGGGGTAGACCATTTAGGAAAGAGATGAGGATAAACTTCTTCACCCAGAGAGTGGTGGCTGTGTGGAATGCTCTGCCCCAGAGGGCAGTGGAAGCCCAGTCTCTGGATCCATTTAAGAAAGAGTTGGATAGAGCTCTCCAGGATAGTGAAATCAAGGATCAGGATACTGATTAAGGATGATCAGCCATGATTATATTGAATGGTGGTGCAGGCTCGAAGGGCAGAATGGCCTACTCCTGTACCTATTGTCTATTGTATGGATAAGATAAATAGACAGCGTCTTTTCCCTGGGGTGGGGAGTCCAGAACGAGAAGGCATAGGTTTAGGGTGAGAGGAGGAAGATGTAAAATAGACCTAAGGGGCAACTTTTTCACACAGAGGGTGGTGCGTGTGTGGAATGGGCTGCCAGAGTACGTGGTGGAGGCTGGTACAATTACAGCATTTAAAAGACATCTGGATGGGTTTATGGATAGGAAGGGTTTGGAGGGATATAGGGTGTATGCTGGCAGGTGGGACTAGACTGGTTAGCACGGATGCGTTCGACTGAAGGATCTGTTTCTGTGTTATACATCTCTATGACTCTACGACAAGATATGAGTGGAAGAATAGGGAAAGCCTCTGGATCAAGACAATCTATAAAAGAATAAAATGGGCTGTCTTTCTCAGAGTGTCTCATCTTCATAGCTCCTTCCTGTCTCATGTCAATCACAGAATAATGGAAATCTTGAAAACAGATTTTGGTGAGGCAGTCAGGAGGACTGATATTTGGAACTTTGTCAACGCTTTACAAACTACGGTACTGAGAGACACAAAGTGTGATACTTTCAGATCCAAGCGCTGACTCTTGCATCTTACTGGGAACTGCTCGTAGCGTCTCGGTTTGTACTGAAAATTCACTCACTTTTTCAGTCCTGAGGCTATTACTAAGCTATTGGTCTGCTGGTTCAACAATTAATGAATTTACCTCCACCCTCACGTCTCTCAAAAAACTCTGATGCACTCTCCAGTCACTTGTCTCATATCATCAACTGTGTATATAGCATTGTTTCCTTTAACCTTTCCTGCACTTTCCAGTTCAAAGTATTTGCACAATTGACCCTTTGCAACCCAATAATGTACCCCACATTCCTGACAACTCTCAATGAACACCATCTATTGCTGTGCCATAGGCAGACCACTCATCCACATCATCAACCCCTTTCCACATAATCGCCTCACACAACCCATCCCCACATAAATACGGACACGCTCCCCGTTCCCCCTCCTCCTGCACCCACACGCGGACACGCTCCCCGTCCCCCTCCTCCTGCACCCACACGCGGACACGCTCCCCGTCCCCCTCCTCCTGCACCCACACGCGGACACGCTCCTCGTCCCCCTCCTCCTGCACTCCCACATGGACACGCTCCCTGTCCCCCTCCCCCTGCACGTGGACATGCTCCCTGTCCCCTTCCCCCTCCTCCTGCACGCGGACACGCTCCCCATCCCCCTCCTGCACACGGACACGCTCCCCATCCCCCTCCCCCTCCTCCTGCACGCGGACATGCTCCCCCTCCCCTCCTCTGCACCCGCACATGGACACGCTCCCCCTCCTCCACCCCTCCTCCTGCACCCGCATGCGGGCAGGCGACACCCTCCCCGTCCCCCTTCCCATCCCCCCATCTCCTGCACCCGCACGCGGACATGCACCCCGTCCCCCTCCTCCTGCACCCACACGCGGACACGCTCCCCGTCCCCTCCTCCTGCACCCGCACGCGGACACGCTCCCCGTCCCCCTCCTCCTGCACCCACACGCGGACACGCTCCCCGTCCCCCTCCTCCTGCACCCAAACGCGGACACGCTCCCCGTCCCCCTCCTCCTGCACCCACACGCGGACACGCTCCCCGTCCCCCTCCTCCTGCACCCACACGTGGACACGCTCCCCGTCCCCCTCCTCCTGCACCCAAACGCGGACACGCTCCCCGTCCCCCTCCTCCTGCACCCACACGCGGACACGCTCCCCGTCCCCCTCCTCCTGCACCCACACGCGGACACGCTCCCCGTCCCCCTCCTCCTGCACCCAAACGTGGACACGCTCCCCAGTCCCCTCCTCCTGCACCCAAACGCGGACACGCTCCCCGTTCCCCTCCTCCTGCACTCCCACATGGTCACGCTCCCTGTCCCCCTCCCCCTCCTCCTGCACGCGGACACGCTCCCCACCCCCCTCCCCCTCCTCCTGCACGCGGACACGCTCCCCCTCCCCTCCTCTGCACCCGCACATGGACACGCTCCCCCTCCTCCTGCACCCGCATGCGGGCAGGCGACACCCTCCCCGTCCCCCCATCTCAAGCACCCGCACGTGGACACGCTCCCCGTCCACTCCTCCTGCACCCGCACGCGGGCACGTTCCCCATCCCTCGCTGCCTGCACCCACACGTGGACACGCTCCCCATTCCCCTCCTCCTGCACCCACACGTGGACACGCTCCCAGTCCCCCGCACGCGACACGCTCCCCGTCCCCATCTCAAGCACCCACACGCAGATACATTTGTCTGGCCTCCTCCTCCTGTCTCTCTGTCACACAGCAACACACCCCCCCCCTCCCCTCTATATACACATACATACACATATATATACACACACACATCCATTCACCCACTCACCCCTACCCCTACCCCTACCCCTACCCCACCCCACCCCACCCCTCACCCACACCCACACCCACACCCACACCCTCACCCTCACCCTCACCCTCACCCTCACCCTCACCCTCACCCAGACACACTCCCCTCCCCGCTCACCCCCCGGGCTCTCTGACCTGGATTAGCAGCTTGACGTACATGAGCGGGTGCGAGAGAACCGTCAGCCCCGCGCCCAAATACAACTGACTCCGGGTGTCCGCCATCACCGCCCACAGTGCACCGCGGCCCCGGCACCGGAACCGGAAACTCGTCAGAGACTGGGGCGGAGGAGGAGGAGGAGGAGAATGTGGGGGAGGGGAATTTAGGGGGGAGGGGGAATGGGAATGGAGGGAAATGGGGAGGGAGGGAAATGGGAATGGGGGGAGGGGGGGGGAATGGGAATGGGGGGAGGGGGGGGGAATGGGAATGGGGGGAGGGGGGGGGAATGGGAATGGGGGGAGGGGGGGAAATGGGAATGGGGGGAGGGGGGGGAGATGGGGAGGGGAATGTGGCGGGGGAATGAGGGGGAGGGGAGGGAATGGGAATGGGGGGAAATGGGGAGGGAGGGAAATGGGAATGGGGGGAGGGGGGGGGAATGGGAATGGGGGGAGGGGGGGAAATGGGAATGGGGGGAGGGGGGGAAATGGGGAGGGGAATGGGAGGGGGGAAATGGGAATGGGGGGAGGGGGGGAGATGGGGAGGGGAATGGGAGGGGGGAAATGGGAATGGGGGGAGGGGGGGAGATGGGGAGGGGAATGGGAGGAGGGGAATGGGAATGGAGGGGAATGGGAATGGGGGGGAATGGGAATGGGGGGGAGGGGAATGGGGGGGAATGGGGGGGAATGGGAATGGGGGGGAATGGGAATGGGGGGAGGGGGGAATGGGAATAGGGGGGAGGGGGGAATGGGAATGGGGGGAGGGGGGGAGATGGGGAGGGGAATGTGGCGGGGGAATGAGGGGGAGGGGAGGGAATGGGAATGGGAATGGGGGGAGGGGGGGAATGGGGGGGAGATGGGGAGGGGAATGTGGCGGGGGAATGAGGGGGAGGGGAATGTGGCGGGGGAATGAGGGGGAGGGGAATGTGGCGGGGGAATGAGGGGGAGGGGAATGGGGAGGGGAATGAGGGGGAGGGGAATGGGGAGGGGAATGAGGGGGGGGAATGAGGGGGAGGGGAATGTGGCGGGGGAATGAGGGGGAGGGGAATGAGGGGGAGGGGAATGGGGAGGGGAATGAGGGGGAGGGGAATGGGGAGGGGAATGAGGGGGGGAATGTGGGGGGGAGGGGAATGGGGGGGAGGGGAATGGGGGGGGGGAATGGGGGGAGGGGAATGGAGGGGGGGGAGGGGAATGGAGGGGAATGAGGGGAGGGGAATGTGGGGGGGGCAATGAGGGGAGGGGAATGTGGGGGGGAATGGGGGGAGGGGAGGGGAATGTGGGGGAGGGGAATGTGGGGGGGAGGGGGAGGGGAATTTGGGTTGGGAGGCAGGGAGGGGAATGTGGGGGGGAGGGGGAGGAGAATGGGGGTTGGTGGGCAGGACGAGAATGGGGGGTGGGGAAGGGGAGGAGAATGTGGGGGGGGAAGGGGAGGAGAATGTGGGGGGGGAAGGGGAGGAGAATGTGGGGGGGGAGGACGGAGTGAGGAGGGAGAGTGTGGGGTGGGGAGACGGTGGGGGAGGGAGAGTGTAGGGTGGGGGAGGGAGAGTGTGGGGTGGGGGGAGACGGAGTGGAGGGTGGGGGATGGGAGAGTTTGAGGGGGAGACCACGTGGGGAATGGGAGATGGGGTGTGGGTGAGAGAATGTCGGACGCAGAGACGTGGTGGAGTGCAGCCCAGATCCTGGTGAAATCTGATCCATGACCTCATTTATTCTTCATGGGAACCAACGAGGTATAGTTCCTGGAGTGTGGCCTTCTCTTTGTACACCTGCCACAGGACCAGGGCCATATTTGTGACTCCACGTCAAGCATCTGCCTCTCCACATCCTAAATCCTGGAATTTCACCTCTTGTTGACTCCCGTACATATTTCTGCCAGGCAAGAACGACTGGGGAAAACCCAAAGGCGTTCTACATTTAAGTGAGGAATAGGAGAATGATCAGAGAGTAAGGCCAATCAGAGATAGTGGAGGGAACTTCTGTCTGGAGTCTGAAGAGGTAGGGGAAGCTCTAAATGAGGTTTTTGCTTCAGTATTCACTGGAGAGAGGGACCTTGCTGACAGAACACTGGGGACCAGATTAATAGGCTTGAACAGATTAATATTAAAAAAGTGAATGCGCTGGATGCGCCTCTGGCGATGATCTTTGCATCTTCACTCTCCATGGAAGTAGTATCGGCTGTTTGGAGGGAGGTGAACGTTGATCCTCTGTCCATGCAAGGTAATGGGTAAATCCCTGGGAATTACAGACCAGTCAATCTTATGTCTGTTGAAAGCAAAGAATGGGGGCCATGTGGCTTTGTTTCCTGAAACAGAGTGGGTTTCATGCAGGGCGCTCACCACATACCCTCGATCCCAGAGGCACAAGAGAATACAAAATCTGCATAGTGCCTCTCTGCTGCTGTTGATATTGAAGGTGCCTATGGGCATCTTTATGGTAACAGCGTTGTATCACTAGTTTACTACCTACGAGGTTCGGGAAGAGGGATAATTTTGCCCCCCTCCACTCCATGGATACTGCAGAGGAACCCTCAGTGCTGCTGTCGTGTGTTCCTGCCCACTCTTGGGGCTATTAACAGCTGCTGGGCTGACAGGACCGGTAGTGGTAGGGAATTCCATAGGTCAGAGGCCAACCAGATTCTGTCATCGTGAGCCAGTGTAGCCTGTTAAACAAACAAAACCCTGGAGTTCCCCTTTGAGGATGCGGGGAGCCCCATCTGCGATCATCCTGCCCACACACCACCACCACCACCACCACCTCATGTAACTCAGCGGTGCTCACGACTTACCCCATTCTCCTCAGTTCTTTACTTCTGAACCTTTCCCCATATGTGACACATCACCACCTTGCACCCATCCCCAGGGTCAGGAAAATCCTCTGCAGGGACCCCTGTGTCTTCAACTGAAAGGTCTCAAGGTGTGGATGAGACCTAAACTGGGTGGGTGGGAAGTGCAATATTGATGTCAATGCATGGGAGAACCTCATTCAGAAGAAACTGACTTGGAGGGAGCACCTGTATGAAGGGGCACAATTCTTTGAGAACACCCATCAGCAAGAGAAAGTATGGAATAGGAACTAGAGAATGGAATGTGCTGTGATTTCAAGGGCAAGGACCAATTCCGTCTCCCAAATTATCTGTAAAACATGTGCCCAGAGATGTGACTCAATGATCAAGGACCCACAGAATTTCCTGGATTATATTGTGAGCAAGTGATTGCTGATGACACTGTCCTCATCAAACACACTCAGGACAGGACACGGACAGCACAGGGTTAGATACAGAGTAAAGCGGTCTCTACAGTGTGATGGTGTGTCTTTAGGAGCAATCTTTTGAGTGTTGTTTCTGCTGTAGTGAGGGGTTACCACATTGGCAGTGGAATATCTGCTTCCGAAGCTGTGGGTAAACAGCTTTGAGTCCTGACAACATCCTTGTAAATTTTTCTGTATGTTTTCTAGTTTAACAACATCCTTCTTATATCAGGGTGACCAGAATTGTACATAGTATTCTAAAACTGAAAATGTGTTGTTGGAAAAACGCAGCAGGTCAGGCAGCATCCAAGGAACAGGAGATTCGACGTTTCGGGCATAAGCCCTTCTTTAGGTTCCTGAAGAAGGGCTTATGCCCGAAACGTCGAATCTCCTGTTCCTTGGATGCTGCCTGACCTGCTGCGCTTTTCCAGCAACACATTTTCAACTCTGATCTGCAGACCTCACTTTCTCCCCACAGTATTCTGAAAGCAGACTACCAATGTCTTGTACATCCACAGCATGACATTCCAACTTAATGCTTTGACCGATGAAATATATGAACAGATGAAATTAAGTTGATTCTCTAGCACTCTCAGAAGGGGAAGTGGTCTGCTCTCTCCACTATCCTGGCCAATGTTTACTCTTTACTGACAATAGTATATTGCAGTTTGCAAATGAATTGCAGGGCTTCTTGTATTACAAAGGTGGCCACACTTTAAAGGTACTATGGAGCCAATGAATTCCTTTCTGAACAGCATATGGTTGTGAACAGTGCTGTAAAAGTTGAGGCTTTTTTTAAAGTCTGTATTTGCAATGGGAGTTAGTGCAAAGAAACACTGAATAAAAATAATAAAGAATTTATTTAAACAAATCAGAATCTTCCGACAATGAGTGCAATGAACAGCCTCTGACAGAGAAAGCTGCAGGAGGGATTGGTTTCAAAGTTCACTGCCATACCTGGTTGATAACAAGCTGGAAGGTGGCCAAGTGATTTGAGCTGGTTGTCACCGTGTTTTCTGTGGTCAAGCTCCATGTTTGTGTTAGATTGTCTGTGTTGAAAGGACACAGTGCTACACTGTGCTCTAACCCTGTTCTTTCAATGCCTTTTACAGCACCGTCCAATTGGACATTGAGTGATTGGTACTACCAAGAAAACTGAAAAATCAGTGTTGGGGCCAGCATCCCAAGAAACTCGCATTTAATTAGTTTAAGCATGAGAACTCACCGGAATCATGTCCTGGGACAGTGGGTCGGACAGTGTCTGTTTAGGAACTCTGTCCCAGGATGGGATGCAAAAGTGGGGTCTAGTTGGGGATGCTGTCTTGCAATGATGGGGGTGGGGGTGGAGGGGAAGGGTCTGGTTGTATCACTGACATTGGGTCATGGAGATGAGCTGACACGGTAACCTGTATCTGGGACAGGAATTGGCCAATTGTGGAGATTTACATGAGGTACAACAAAAAACTTCCAGAAAAATCTCCAATCACCTTATTGAACAGCTGTTAGCCCCTCCCCGAAAGACAAGCATCAATCCATTTTTAAAAATCACTTTCTAATTGTTTCTTCAAACAGTGTTCTTGATTTTTAAAAAAACCCATTAACTGTGCTTAGCTTCAATTGGAGAAAGGAGCGGAGAGGTAAAATTTGGTGAATGAGGTAGTGAAGGTGAAAGAATGGAATGTGTGCAGAGTAGCTAAAGGAGGACACTGGGTGGAAATGGCTGGGTGGTGGGAGGGCAGGGGTCTCGGTGAGTGGGTAAGATGTGAGGGGGGATGAGTGAGGGGTCTCAGTGAAGGGGCTGGGAGGTTTGAGAGGTTGACTGTGGTGTGAGGTTAGGAGGTTGGTGAAGGATCTTGCTGAGTGACTGGGAGATGTGTTATGCAGGTGAGAGGGTGAATAGTGGATCTGGGTGGGTGAGGAGCGAGGTGACAGGTCTGGCTGGGTGATGAGGGAACGGGCGGGAGACTGTGGAGTTGACCTGGCTGTGGAATGCTCTGCTGCTGTGTGGTTAAAGGACAGACCGGACGTTCCGTGCTTTCACCGAGTGCAGTGACTGTTTGGTCTCGTCCCACAGGCAAATGGTGGACAGTTGGTGTTTGAGGGTTTCCACCAGCGAGTTGCGTTTGATGCTCCTCTGCAGTTTCCTCCCACAGTCTTGATGTTGCACTTCCCGGGATTTCCTGTGAGTCTGACGTCTTGGTCTCCATGCAGCTCCTGCCATGGTGGGATTGAGCAATAGCTTCTTACTCAGCACCAGCTTGTTGGTTTGATGGATTCCTACTGTCCTCCCATTCACTCCTTTCAGCACCGTCACTTTGCCTGCTCTCACAGGCAGCTTTAACGCTCTCTCACACCTTGCTGTGGTCGGGCTGTCACTCAGCAATGTTTGCTTTGCCTTAAGGGAGCGTGTGAGATTGGAGAGGCCCTGTTCAATATTCCTCGCGTCTCTGTCAACAAATCAAATTTCTGTGACTATAGTATTCAGCACCAGACCCTGTTTCCACAAGTGAAAGGTGAAAGTGTTTGGTGTTGGGCTCCAGTTTGCAAGATGTAGCTGAGAAGACAAGCAGCTAGGGAGCAATCACTGAAAACTGGTAGAAAGGCAGAGAAACTGATGCAAAGTTCCTGGAATTCTCGCCTTTATCTCAACGGCTTGAATTATTCTTTTATGCCAGAACTTGCTCAGGAAGGCAGCAGGAAACACCACTTCCCTCACTAGAAATGTTTTCCAAGGGAACTAGAATCAGTTAAGGAATGGCTCAACAAGGATATAATTGAATGTGGAACAGACTCAAGGGGCTGAATGGCCTTCTCCTACCAGACACCTGGTTTAAGGTGCAAAGGCCTTTGCCAATTGAGGAGATCAAGTGTGTCTCTCTCAGGAACTGTGCCCAGGCCAGATTGCCATCCACAGATACCATCTGCCATGGCTGGCTTCATTCTTAATTCTCTTCTGTGATTTACAAGTGTTTAGATTAGAGTGGTGCTGGAAAAGCACAGCAGTTCAGGCAGCATCCAAGGAGCAGTAAAATCGACGTTTCAGGCAAAAGCCCTTCATCAGGAATAAAGGCATAGAGCCTGAAAGGTGGAGAGATAAGCGAGAGGAGGGTGGGGGTGGGGAGAAAGTAGCATAGAGTACAATAGGTGGATGGGGGAGGGGATGAAGGTGATAGATCAGGGAGGAGGGTGGAGTGGATAGGTGGAAAGGAAGATAGATAAGACAAGTCATGGGGACAGTGTTGAGCTGGAAGTTTGGAACTGGGGTGAGGTAGCGGAAGGGGAAATGAGGAAACTGTTGAAGTCCACATTGATGCCCTGGGGTTGAAGTGTTCCGAGGCAGAAGATGAGACATTCTTCCTCCAGGCATCGGGTGGTGAGGGAGCGGCGGTGAAGGAGGCCCAGGACCTCCATGTCCTTGGTTGAGTGGGAGGGGGAGTTGAAATGTTGGGCCACAGGGCGGTTGTGACTGATTGGTGCAGGTGTCCCAGAGATGTTCCCTAAAAGCACTCTGCTAGGAGGCGCCCAGTTTCCCCAATATAGAGGAGACTGCATCGGGAGCAACGGATACAATAAATGATATCAGTGGATGTGCAGGGAAAACTCTGATAGATGTGGAAGGCTCCTTTAGGGCCTTGGATAGAGGTGAGGGAGGAGGTGTGGGCACAGGTTTTACAGTTCCTGCGGTGGCAGGGGAAAGTGCCAGGATGGGAAGGTAGGTTGTAAGGGAGCGTGGACCTGACCAGGTAGTCACGGAGGGAATGGTCTTTGTGGAAGGCGGAAAGGGGTGGGAAGGGAAATATATCCCTGGTGGTGGGGTCCATTTGGAGGTGGTGGAAATGTCAGCGGATGATTTGGTTTATGCGAAGGTTGGTAGGGTGGAAGGTGAGCACCAACCGTCCTTGTTACGGTTGCAGCGGTGGGGTCTGAGGGCGGAGATGCGGGACGTGGACGAGATGCATTGGAGGGCATCTTTAACCACGTGGGAAGGGAAATTGCCGTCTCTAAAGAAGGAGGCCATCTGATGTGTTCTGTGGTGGAACTGGTCCTCCTGGGAGCAGATACGGCGAAGGCAGAGGAATTGGGAATACGGGATGACATTTTTGCAGGAGGTAGGGTGGGAAGAGGTGTAATCCAGGTTGCTGTGGGAGTGAGTGGGTTTGTAAAAAATGTCGATGTCAAGTCGGTCGTCATTAATGGAGATGGAGAGGTCCAGGAAGGGGACGGAGGTGTCAGAGATGGTCCAGGCAAATTTAAGGTCAAGTTGGAATGTGTTGATGAAGTTGATGAATTGCTCAACCTCCTCGCGGGAGCACGAGGTGGTGCCAATGCAGTCATCAATGTAGCGGAGGAGCACCAAGTGGGTGAAAGTACTTACTCTTCCTGCTCCAGCACGGAGTCCATGCCGACCAGTGAGGCTGTTGCCATTGTGAAGGTGCCCACAGGCCTTTGTCGTCGTCCTCTGCCATCCTGAATCCTCGGTTGGCTGCCAACACACTGTGCCCCTTCAAGTGACTCACTGACGTCAGAAGATGCAGCCGGATTTGTTCTGTTTGTACAGGACAACCAAGTTTATTCAAAGGTAGAAGTGGACCTGAGAGAAGACAGTCTCAGGACAGACATCCAGGCAAGGTCCTGGTGAAGCAGACCTGATCAAGTACATCCTCTGATGCCCAGGCACTGTGTGATGGATTGTGTCAGAAGCTGTGTCAGAAGCGAACACTTCCCTCTAAACAGTTCTAAACAGATTTCACTGCAAAAGACACCCCAAAACTAACTAATTCATAAATTAAGTCGAGATGGCTGGACAGGTGATGTGCTGTAGCTGCATGAAGTGGGAGCTGGCTGATCCCATTGTGAACAACAGTGATCACGTCTGTAACAAGTGTTGGTTGCTGGAGGAACTTCAGCTCAGGATTAATGAGCTGGAATCTGAGTGTCAAACACTGGCACACCCGATAGCGGGAGAAATACCTGGACGCTGACTTCCAGGAGGCAGTCACACTACCTCAAATTCAGTCAGTGGCCAGGGACAGCAGGGTGTGACTGCAAGTGATGCAGCGTCCCTGTGTAAATGAGGAACAGAGCTGGATGGAGGATGAGCCAGTTGACCACAACACTGTGGTACAGGAGGCTATTCAAGAGGGGGGAGCAAAAAGACAAGTAGTAGTTGTAGGGCATTCTTCAATTGAGGAAATAGACAGTATCCTTTGTAAGCAGGATTGAGAGTCTACATGGTATGTTGCCTAGGAGAAAGTGAGGACTGCAGATGCTGGAGATCAGAGCTGAAAATGTGTTGCTGGAAAAGGGCTGCAAGTCAGGCAGCATCCAAGGAGCAGGAGAATCGACGTTTCGGGCATGAGCCCTTCTTCAGAAATGAGGAAAGTGTGCCAAGCGGGCTAAGATAAAAGGTAGGGAGGAGGACTTGGGGGAGGGGTGATGGAAATGCGATAGGTAGAAGGAAGTTAGGGTGAGGGTGATAGGCCGGAGTGGTCAGGAAGAAGATTGCAGGTTAGGAAGGCGGTGCTGAGTTCGAGGTTTGGGACTGAGACAAGGTGGCGGGAGGGGAAATGAGGAAACTGGAGAAGTCTGAGTTCATCCCTTGTGGTTGGAGGGTTCCTAGGCGGAAGATGAGGTGCTCTTCCTCCAACCGTCGTGTTGCTATGGTCTGGCATTGGAGGAGTCCAAGTACCTGCATGTCCTTGGTGTAGTGGGAGGGGGGAGTTGAAGTGTTGAGGGGTGGTTGGGTTGGTTGGTCCGGGTGTCCCAGAGGTGTTCTCTGAAACGTTCCACAAGTAGGCGGCCTGTCTCCCCAATGTAGAGGAGATTACATCGGGTGCAGCAGATACAGTAAGTGATGTGTGTGGAGGTGCAGGTGAATTTGTGGCGGATATGAAAGGATCCCTTGGGCCTTGGAGGGAAGTAAGGGAGGAGGTGTGGGCGCAGGTTTTGCATTTCTTGCGGTTGCAGGGGAAGGTGCCGGGAGTGGAAGTTGGGTTGGTGGGGGGGTGTGGACCTGACGAGGGAGTCACAGAGGGAGTGGTCTTTTCGGAACGCTGATAGGGGAGGGAAAGGAAATATGTCCCTGGTGGTGGGGTGCGTTTGGAGGTCCTCAAGGAAGGTATGAGGTGGCGGGCATCATGGAGACGTGGCTGCAAGGTGTCAGGACTGGGAGCTAAATATTCAAGGATATCCATCTTATCAAAAAGACAGGCAGGTGATAGAGGGGTCGGGGTTGCCTTGTTAGTAAGGAATGAAACTAAATCAATAGCAATAAACGAAATAGGGTCAGATGATGTAGAATCTGTATGGGTAGAGTTGAAGAACTGCACAGGTTAAAAAACCATAATGGGAGTTATCTACAGGCCTCTAAATAGTCAGATTTTGGGTTGTCAGATACATCAGGAGATAGAAAATGTGAGTCAGAAAGGCAAGGTTACAGTGATCATGGGGGATTTCAATATGCAGGTGGACTGGGAAAGTCTGGTTGATAGTGAATCGCTAGAAAAGAAATTTGTGAAATGTCTACAAGAGAGCTTTTTAGAGCAGCTGGTGATGGAGCCCACCAGGTGTGATGATGATGCTCCTTTGACAGGGTTGTGTTGTCCTTGGCTTTGTTCAAATGTGTTTTATGAGACACAGGTTCCGAAATGTCTGGCTTGATCTACTTGAAGAAGCTTTTGAGTTTTAAAGAAAACACTTGCACAATGAAAGGGAAGTGGCCAGTTCTCCCAGCTCAGCTTGTATCTGGTTTGGTTTGGTTTTGGCAGTCTAGCTGTTCAGAGCAAGCAGTCAGTCAGTTTGGAGGCTGCTGGTCAAAGATACAGCTACATGGAAGAAGGTGTTCCATGCTGAATCTCTGACATCTCTCCTGTAAGACCCTGTGTTTGATTTTACCTTTATTTTGCAAAGGGGTGTTTATGGAGATTGTTACAAGTATTTGGAACTGTACTGGGATAGTCTGTTCAGTTTTCAAATAGGTGAAGTTATTCTATATGGTGTTCTCTTTTGTTTGTGTTTAATTAGGTAAGTTTGCAAATAAATTCTGTTTTGATTAAAACTAAGTACTTGAAACCTGCTTAAAACAACTCGCAAAGTTAGGGGCCGGGCTACTTGCTTGAAATGTTTTGAGGGGGTCTGGCCTGGTTGATAACACTAGGGAACAGACAATTCTGGATTTAGTGTTGTGCAGTGAGGCAGACTTGCTAAGGGAGCTTAAGGTGAAGGAACCCTTGGGAGGTAGTGATCATAGTATGATAGAATTAACTCTGCAATTTGAGACTGAGAAGGTGGAATCAGATATAACGGCATTACAGTTGAATAAAGGCAATGACAGAGACATGAGGGAGAAGCTGACCTGCATTAATTGGGAGAGGAGCCTAGCAGGAAAGACAGTGGAACAGCAATGGCAAGAATTTCTGGGAGTAATTCGAGAGTCACAGCAAAGATTCATCTTGAGGAAAAAGAAGCATACTAAAAAGAGAATGAGGCAACGTGGTTGACCAGGGAAGTCAGGGACAGCATAAAAATAAAAGAGAAAGCAAGTAATGTAATGAAGACCAATCGGAAACTAGAGGATTGGGAAGTCTACAAAGACTAACAGAGAAAAACAAAGAAAGAAATAAGGAGAGAGATGATTAAACATGAGGGTAAGCTAGCTGGTAATATTAGGAAGGATTGCAAAAGTTTCTTTAGATATATATAAAGAGCAAAAGTGGGTATTGGGCTGCTGGACAATGATGCTGGAGAAGTAGTAATGGGGAACAAAGAGGAACTGAATAATTACTTTGCATCAGTCTTCATGGTGGAAGACAAATAATATCCCAAAAATTCGAGAGAGTTGGGAGTCAGAGATGGGTACGGTGGCCATTACCAAGAAGAAGGTGCTAGAAAAAAACTGAAAGGTCTGCAAGTGGATAAATCATCTGGATCAGATGGGCTACACCCTAGAGTTCTGAAGACGATAGCTGAAGAGATTGTGGAGGTTCTAGTAGTGATCTTTCAGGTATCACTGGAGTCAGGAAGGGTCCAGAGGACTGGAAAATGGCTAATGTAATCCCCCGTTTAAGAAGGGAGCAAGGCAAAAGACACAAAATTATAGGCCCATGAGCCTGACCTCAGAAGTTGGTAAGATTTTGGAGTTCATTGTGAAGGATGAGATCTCTGAATACTTGAAAGTGCACGGTAAATTCGGGCAAAGTCAGCATGGTTTCATTAAGGGGAGGTTGTGTCTGAGAAATCCGTTAGAATTCTTTGAGGAGATAACAAGTAGGTTAGACCAAGGAGAGCCAATGGATGTTATCTATCTGGACTTCCAGAAGGCCTATGATAGAGTGCTGCATAGGAGACTGCTGAATAAGATAGGGGCCCGTGGTATTGGAGGCAAGGCATAGTTAGCATTGTCTGGCAGAGTGTGAGGATAAAACGGTCCTTCTCAGGATGGAAGCTGGTAACTAGTGGTGTTCCACAAGGCTCAGTGTAGTGTTGTGAAGTCGAAAGAGTGTATGGTTGCTTTAAGAGGGAGGTACCTTTTCTGAGCTGAGAGATTGTGACAGCACGTGTCTGTGATGAGCTGACAGCTGCAGGGGGGGCTGAGAATTGATAATATGTGACAATCAGCTTGGGGTTGTGGTTTGAAGTTAAGGCAACGCATTTGAATTTAACCAATTAATTTAAATTGAAACCAATTGAATTTGAATTTGATTGTGTTCACAACATCAGACCAAAGAGAGGGTACGAGTTTAGGGGGTGTAAAAAGGAAGGGTATTTTGAAAATTAGTCAGAACCAACTGCCATCCAACCAAATAAATATCTCAATGTTCTCAAAGAAATCTCTCAGAAGACACCAACTTTTAAAGGTACCAAGAAATTTTATACAAAGGCACTCACAGTGAAAAATAAAAATCTCAGAAGACGACCCAGGGAGAAAACACTCGATTTGGAAAGACAGAAGGAAGCAACAGATTCAGAAGAGCAAAAGGAAGACAGCTTAAGAGACTGTATGGACTTTGAGAGATTAAGTTGATTTAATGTTTAATAATTGTGTTATTGGAGCAGCGTTTTAATAGAGTTGGGGTCAGATTGTGATTAGTTAAAGAAAGGGGGCTCAGGTTTGTTCATAGCTTTTGTTTAGTGTTCACTGTTAAGAGTTAGGAAAATAAATTGTTTTTTATTCTTTAAACAGTGGAAGTCATTCGTTTTCTTTCATTCATTCACACTTAACAGATTATGAGGTGACCGAGCTTTTCTGAGATGTTAGTTTTAATTAGGAGAGGGGTTTGACCTCCGCATCACAACAGTTAGGACTACAGCTTTTCACCTTACGATCTGGATGAAGGAACTGAAGGCATTCCGGCTAAGTTGACAGATAATACAAAGACAGGTGAAGAGGCAAGTAGGATTGAGGAGGTGGGTAAGCTGCAGAAAGGTTTAGACAAGTTAGGAGAGTGGGCAAAGAAGTGGCAGATGAAATACATTGTGGGAAAGTGTGAGATCATGCACTTTGGTAGGAAGAATAGAGGTATGGACTATTTTCTAAATAGGGAGAAAATTTAGAAATCTGAAGTACAAAGGGAGGACTTGGGAGCCCGAGTCCAGGTTTCTCTTAAGGTCTAGTTGCAGTTTGAGTCAGTAGTTAAGATGGCAAATACAACGTTGTCATTCATTTTGAGAGGACTAGAATATAAAAACAGGGATGTACTTCTGAGGCTTTGTAAGGCTCTGGTCAGACCACATTTAGAGTATTGTGAGCAATTTTGGGTCCCCTTCCTCAGGAAAGATGTATTGGCCCTGGAGTGGGTCCAGAGGAGGTTCACGAGAATGATCCCAGGAATGAAAGGCTAAACATATGAGAGGAACATTTGAGCACTGTGGGACTACACTCGATCGAGTTTAGAAGGATAAGTGGGGATCTGATTGAAACTTTCAGAATACTGAATGACCTAAACAGAGTGGATGTTGGGAAGATGTTTCCATTAACAGGAGAGAAGAGGACCCGAGGGCACAGCCTTAGAGTAAAGGGAAGACCCTTTAGAATGGAGATAAGGAGAAACTTCTTTAGCCACAGTCTGGTGAATCTGTGGAATTCCTTGCCACAGAAGGCTGTGGAGGCCAGGTCATTGAGTATGTTTAAAACAGAGATAGACGGGTTCTTGATTGGCAAGGAGATCAAAGATTACGGGGAGAAAGCGTGAAAATGGGGTTGAAAGCTCGCTTTGGCAGCACATATACTAAAATTGGAACGATCCAGAGAAGATTAGCATGGCCCCTAAAAGCAAGGATGCCACCCAAATTCTTGAAGCGTTAGGGGTGGCACGGTGGCTCAGTGGTTAGCACAGCAGCAGGGTCGCAGGTTCAATCCCAGCCTCGGGCAATTGTCTGCGTGGAGTTTGCACGTTCTCCCCGTGTCTGCGTGGGTTTTCTCTGGGTGCTCCAGTTTCCTCCCACAGTCCAAAGATATGCAGGTTAGAGGGAATTGGCCATTCTAAATTGCCCTATAGTGTTAGGTGCATTAGTCAGAGGGAAATGGGTCTGGGTGGGTTACTCTTCAGAGGGTCAGTGTGGACTTATTGGACTAAAGGACCTGTTTCCACACTAACCTAATTTCTCATTTAAAAAAGAAACCTATCAGCCATGATTGAATGGTGGAGCAGACTCGATTGGCCTACTGGCCTAATTTCTGCACCGATGTCTGATGGTCAGATGTGTCACGAGGGAAGGAACATACCCAGCTCAATAACTGCAACCACTAAACCCAGTTTCAGGAACAACTAGGAGGGCTGGGAACCATCTCACAGAGATGCCCCTCAGGCCTGTCTGGGTGGAAGATTGCTCAAACGAAAATGGTCACCCATGTTTGTAAATGACTCGGCAGGGCTTCTGAACTGAACATCATAACAATGCGAGGGACGACAGGAAAGAATCCCTGGCACCAAACTTGCACAATAGCCTGGACTGTGCAGGGAAAAAAGCCATGTAATAGGGAGCACGGTAATCATTTGATTTGTTCACCGACCTGGAGGCTACCTCTGTTATCACACTCATCATCTGTGGCTCAGTGCTGTCTGCTAGCCAGGACGTCTCCTCAGATCGGAGGTAATCTGTAGCTAGAACGAGATTCAAAAGGTAAAATGTAACATCTGATTACTGTTCTACAGCTGTGAAAAATAAACCCTTTTAAAAAGAATAAGTTTTCTGTGCATACCTCACCATACAAACAAGGAACAAGAGTCTAATACTCAGCCCCTTGGCTTTGCTCTCCTATTCAATAAGACCATGGCTGATCTGATTTTAACCTCAATTCTACATTCCTGTGATTCCCCCAATAATGGTACATCTTCTTGGTAATCAATAATCTATCTAGCTCAGCCTTAAAAATATTTAAAGATTCTGCATCCACTGCAATCTGAGGAAGGGAATTCCAAAGACTCTTAGAGAAAAAAATAGTTTCCTCATCTCTATATTAAATGGACACCTCCTAATTTTTAAACAAGAACCTGTAGTTCTAGATTGTCCCATAAGAGGAAACATCATTCTCTAGCCGGTCAGTTTAACACAGCTTCCTGCTCACATGCCCACGAGTCTGTCCCCAACATGCTGCAGTGCTCTGGTGAATCACAGCATAAACTGGAGGAACAACATCTCATCTTCAGACAAGGCACCTTACAGCCTTCTGGACTTAATACTGAGTTCAACACCTTTAAGTGAACCAACTCCCAATTCTTCCCTTTCTTTTAGCGCGTTATGTTCTGTTGTCATGTCCTCTCCCCTCTGCGACCCCCCACCCAACCCCTCTCCATCCCAGTTACTGTCCTTTCAAATCTGGTAGTTCTCTGCCATTCTCACATTCTGATCACATAATCTGAACTACCAATACCTTTTCTCCACCAGCACCCTCTAACCTTGGGATCCTACAACCACATAGCACGAACACTGAATACACCAGTTACCAAATCTCCCCTCTCCCCATCCCAGCCCAGATCCAAGCCCCAACTCAGATCCGTCCTCTTGACCTGATCTACCTGTCCATCATCCTTCCCATCTGTCCACTCCACACTTCACACTGACCTATCACCATCACCCCCTACCTTTGCCCAACTATTGCATCCCAAGACTCTCACTGTCCATCCTCTGATTATCTTATATATCTCAATTAAGTCACCTCTCAATCTTCTACTTTCTCACAAAAACAGCCTCAAGTCCCTCAACCCTTCCTCATAAGACCATCCTCCCATACCAGGCAACATCCTAGTAAATCTCCTCTGCACCTTTTCCAAAGTTTTCACATCCTTCCCATAATGTTGTGACCAGAAGTGCACACAATACTCCAAGTGTGGCCACACAAGAGTTTTATACAGCTGTGACATGACCTCATGGCTCTGAAACACAATCTCTCTATCAATAAAAGCCAAAACACCATGTCTTCCTCACAACCCTATCAACCTGACTTTCAGCAATTTATGCACATGGATACCAAGATCTCTCTGTTCATCTACACTACCAACAATCTTCCCGTTAGCCCAGTACTATGTATTCCTGTTGCTTCTTCCAAAGTGAATCACCGCACACTGTTCCGCATTAAACTCTATTTGCCACCTCTCAGTCCAGCTCTACAGCTCATCTACATCCCACTGTAACCTACAACAGCCTTCAGCACTATCTACAACTCCACCAACCTGAGTGTCATCTGCAAATATATGGACCCATCCTTCTACACCCTCATCCAGGTCATTTATTAAAATGACAAACAGCAGTGAAACCAAAATAGATCCTTGTGGAACACCACTAGTAACTGAACTCCAGGGTGAACATTTCCCATCAACCACCACCCTCTGTCTTCTTTCAGCTAGCCAATTTCAGATCCAAACCGCCAAGTCACCCTCAATCCCATGCCTTCGTATTTTGTGCAGTAGCCTACTGTGGGGAACCTTATCAAGCGCCTTCCTGAAATCCATATGCACAACATCAACTGCTTTACCCTCATCCACCTGTTTGGTCACCTTCTCAAAGAACTCAATACAGTTTGTGAGGCACGACCTACCCATCACAAAACTGTGTTGAGTATTCCTAATCATCTTCTTCCTTTCTAGATGATTATAAATCCTATCTTCTATAATCTTTTCCAACACTTTACCTACAACCGAAGTGAGGCTCACAGGTCTATAATTACCAGGGTTGTCTTTACTCCCCTTCTTGAACAAGGGGACATTTGTCATCCTCCAGTCTTCTGGCACTATTCCTGTAGACAATGTTGACATAAAAGTCAAAGTCAAAGGCTTTGCAATCTCCTCCTTGGCTTCCCAGAGAGTCCTAGAATAAATCCCATCTAGCCCAGAGGACTTATCTATTTTCACACTTTTCAAGGTATTGATCTATCCATTAGCCTAAATTGTCAGTTTACTTTTGTGAGTTCTGCTTTCATGCTCTCATAACTGTCCTATTTTAAATTTACAATATTAGCCTCAGACCAACATTTCTGCCCTTTAAACATTATGCAAAATTCAATTATGTTATGGTCACTGCTACCTAGGGCATTTTCACAAATGGTCAGTAATTAATCATACCTAGTTGGACAAGACCAGGTCTAGTGTAGCCCACTCTCTGGTTGATGCTCTGTACTTCCCAATCCCGTAATTAACTGAGTCCCGTTGCTCCTGAAGCTGAGCTCTCTCTGCTTCAGTCAGTCACAGTACCTGATTCTGGAGACAATTCTGACTTGCGTTTGATGTCAGGCATCTGTATTACTCTAGAGCTATTAGCCAGTGCATTTGGAAGTGCTCGAACTCCCACATTGTGTGTATCCCCCAGCTGAGGAGCTGCAGATCGACAAGTCGGCCGGCTGATAGATCTCAGAGATCTCGATTTTGAGGTCAACCATGTACTTTGTGGTCTGCACAGGGACAAAGTCATGGCTAAGGAACATTACACACTAAAAGGAACACTAGCCAGAGGACCCCAACGCACACTGAGTCCTTGCACCCCAACAGTGAGTCCGTGTCCCCACCCCTCAGCAAGCTCCCGACCCCATACCCATTCCCAACCCTCCACCTCCATACTGATCCCCTACTCCCACAGTGAGCTCCCACTGCACCAACCAACTCACCCTGGGATACAGTCTGGACAGTGCCTTCCCCACCCCGACCTCAGCCCAGTGTCTCATCTCCGGGACAGTTCCCCCCACCCCCTCACTCATTGTAACATCAGTGTATATAGGGCGGCACGGTGGCACAGTGGTTAGCGCTGCTGCCTCACAGCGCCAGAGACCCGGGTTCAATTCCCGCCTCAGGCGACTGACTGTGTGGAGTTTGCACGTTCTCCCCGTGTCTGCGTGGGTTTCCTCCGGGTGCTCCGGTTTCCTCCCACAGTCCAAAGGTCAGGTGAATTGGCCATGCTAAATTGCCAGTAGTGTTAGGTAAGGGGTAAATGTAGGGGTATGGGTGGGTTGTGCTTTGGCGGGTCGGTGTGGACTTGTTGGGCCGAAGGGCCTGTTTCCACACTGTAAGTGATCTAATTTCTATAGATTGTGCAAACATGCCTGTTACTCAAACTGCAGAGGAACTTGTGCTAATCTCTGAATGGCTGTGGTGTGTCTAACCCTCTGGTCTAAAACAGCTTCTGGAGGTTTCATATCTGATGGCCATGTTGCTTATTTTTCACCCTAACAGTCACAGTGAAGTTCTTGGGACAGAAACTGTTCTGTCTTCAGCAAGGGACTGGTTTAAATTCAAACCCTTATTATGTCCTCCCAGTAAACTGCCTCTGCTCGTACGCTCCTGTATCGGTAGCCTTAAGGGTTCAGAATCCACCACACAATTTACGAAACACTACAGATTGTAGAGGACACCAGCACTGCAGTAGCACAGTTTTCAGGCATGAGGAGATCACCGCGCTGTAAGGCCATCAAGGAATTTGATAATGAGGATGAAAGTGTCCGTGTGTCTGTACATTATCTACGTACAGATACCTACCGTTGGGAATTTATTGCAGACGTGGAGGAAGAACAGGTCAAGGACAAACCACCTGGGGAATGAGAAAAGGTTACACATCATTGCCATTTTTGCGCATTTACGATGGAAGAGAATTTTGAACATTTACTTGGTTTTCCTTTGAGAATCAGTGAACCTTCATCTTGATTTGTATCTCTCCAGATATGTAGTTGTAGAGTCCCAGTCTATGGCAGGAGAATGAATGGATGAGTAGTGTTGTATACCGCACTGAGTAGAACTAGCACTTGCTCAGTCATCAGCTGCTATTCTTGAATAACTTTCATTTCTCAGTGAAGAAAACAGCAGCAGAGAGGACTGTACACTACAGCGCCTCCCCACTTAAAGAAAAACATGCACATTAAAATGTGAAAAAGTATGTAATTTCCCAGAATATGATAGGACTAAGCCAACATTAACCGTGCCTTAAATTCAACAGGTTGGGATGCAAACTAGCTGTTACTATAATCACAACTGAAGCATATTATGATTGATATTGCCAGAGTAAACATAAACAAAAAAGGAAATAGTGTTTTTCTTCTTCTCTGCTACGTATACTCAATTAACTTATTTGGTTTCTATCCAAGTATTACCTGTTATTCCCATGAACTTGACTCTGCTCTCTCAATATCTTTTAACTACCCAATCTGCTTAGCCATTGGGACTGTGACATTGATTTTATTTTAACCAAAGACCCTGACTAGGTCTGTAATACCAGACAGTTTTCACTTTCTTTCTGAATTTCCCTTTAGGTTGTGGCTGGATTTTGGATGGTCAGAGAGCTTCTCTGTTCTCCCTTTGTCAGATTTCCTCTTTCGCCAAGTGATCAAGGTGACTTTGACAGAGTCTCTCTCTGGTCTTCACTGGGTGTGTGACTGTAGCTGGTCTTTTCACAGCAACTTCAATCACCACCTTCAACTCATCCCCTCCCCCACCTCATCATGACCCTCTGACCAGCACACAACTCTATCTGTTTCAAGCTCCCATTTCAGGACTCAATTTCTCTTCTTTCATATTTTGCCACAGAGATCAGGCTTAAACAAACAAAACTTTGTCCAATATTCCTGGGAATACATCCAGGGAAGTTATTTGGGTGGAACTGAGAAGTAAGAAAGGGATGATCACATTATTGGGAGTATATTATAGACCCCCTAATAGTCAGCGGGAAATTGAGAAACAAATTTGTAAGGAGATCTCAGTTGTCTGTAAGAATAATAGGGTGGTTACTGGTTTAGATGGAGAGGAATTGGTTAAGTTATTTTTCTGATTCAGTATGTGGATATACCGACTAGAGAAGGTGCAAAACCTGACCTACTCTTGGGAAGTAAGGCAGGGCAGGTGTCAGTGGGGGAGCATTTTGGAGCCAGTGACCATAATTCTATTAGTTTTAAAATCGTGATGGAAAAGGATAGACCAGATCTAAAACTTGAAGTTCTAAATTGGAGAAAGGCCAATTTTGAAGATATAAGGCAAGAATTTTCAAAAGGAGAAAGTGAGGAGATGCTGGAGATCAGAGCTGAAAATGTGTTGCTGGAAAAGTGCAGCAGGTCAGGCAGCATCCAAGGAGCAGGAAATTTGACGTTTCGGGCATGTACCCTACAACTCTGTGGAAAGCTAGGGAAGTGATTGCTGCGCCTCTTACTGAGATATTCGTATCATTGATAGTCACAGGTGAGGTGCCGGGCAACTGAAGGTTGGCAAACGTGGTGCCACTGTTTAAGAGGGGTGGTAAGGAAAAGCCAGGGAATTATAGACCGGTGAGCCTGACATTGGTGGTGGGCAAATTGTCAGAGGGAGTCCTGAGGGACAGGATTTAGATGCATTTGGAAAGGCAGGGACTGATTAGGGATAGTCAACATGGCTTTGTGCGTGGGAAATCATGTCTCACAATCTTGATTGAGTCTTTTGAAGAAGTAACAAAGTGGATTGAGGAGGACAGAGTGGTAGACATGATCTATATGGACTACTAAGGTATTTGACAAGGTTCCCCATGGGAGACTGATTAGCAAGGTTAGATCTCATGGAATACAGGGAGAAAAAGCAATTTGGATACAGAACTGATTCAAAGGTAGAAGATAGAGAGTGGTGGTGGAGGGTTGTTATTCAGACTGGAGGTCTGTGACCAGTGCAATGCCACAAGGATCAGTGCTGGGTCCTCTACTTTTCATCATTTATATCAATGATTTCGATGTGAGATATAGTAAGTTTGAAGATGACACCAAATTTGGAGGTGTAGTGGACAGTGAAGAAGGTTACCTCAGATTACAATGGGATTGTGATCAGATGGCCCAATGGGCTGAGAAGTGACAGATAGAATTTAATTTAGGTAAATGCGAGGTGCTGCATTTTGGAAAAGCAAATCAGAGCAGGACTAATACACTTAATGGTAAGGTCCTGGGGAGTGTTGCTGAAGAAAGATACCTTAGAGTGTAGGCTTATAGTTCCTTGAAAGTGGAGTCGCAGGTAGATAGGATAGTGAAGAAGGGGTTTGGTATGCTTTCCTTTATTCATCAGATTATTGAGTATAGGAGTTAGGAGGTCATGTTGCGGCTGTACAGGTCATTGGTTAGGCCACTTTTCGATATTGCATGCAATTCTGGTCTCCTTCCTATCGGAAGGATGTTGTAAGACATGAAAGGGTTCAGAAAAGATTTACAAGGGTGTTGCCAGGGTTGGAGGATTTGAGCTACAGGGAGAGGTTGAATAAGATGGGGCTGTTTTCCCTGGAGCGTCGGAGGCTGAGGGGTGACCTTATAGAAGTTTACAAAATCATGAGGGGTATGGATACGATAAATAGACAAAGTCTTTTCTCTGGTGTAGGGGGAGTCTAGAACTAGAGGGCATAGGTTCAGGGTGAGAGGGGAAAGATATAAAAGTGATCTAAGGGGCAACTTTTTCATGCAGAAGGTGGTACATGTGTGCAATGGGCTGCTAGAGGAAGCAATGGAGGCTGTTACAATTTCAACATTTAAAAGGTATCTGGATGGGTATATGAATAAGGAGTGATTATGGGTCAAGTGCTGGCAAATGGGATTAGATTAGGTTGGGATATGAGTCGGCATGGACGTGTTGGAGCAAAGGATCTGTTTCTGTGCTGTACTTCTCTCTAACTCTATGATTCTATGAATGTGTTTAAACACTAATTCATAAGGTGAGCAGAACACAGTATTGTCTAGCCTGTGCTATAGAGAGAGCCATAAAATTACTGCTGAGCTTGTCACCTAGAATATACTTTAGCATGGTTCAAAGTAACAGTACGTGTTGTCAGATTGAAACCGAAACTATCTGCACTTTACACTGTTCCCCATTTGGAAGAAGGGTTGCTGGACCCGAAACGTTAACTCTGATTTCTCTCCATAGATGATGCCAGACCTGTTGAGCTTTTCCAACAATTTCTGATTCTTATTTCTGATCTCCAGCATCCATAGTTCTTTCAGTTTTTATTGGAACACTGTTACTGGATTCACTCACTCGGTTCACTCTCATTCCGTTGAAGGGAAGGAGAGTTCGAGGTTTCTACAACAACAAACACTTTAGCAGCTTATCAATGATCAGGCTACATTGTGAATCTCTGACCTTTATTTCCACAGCTCAAATATCATCTTCTGCCCGATTACTCCTATGGGCTGCTTCTCTCATTCTCTGACAGAGTCCCGCTCGAGAGACAGTGCTCTCGATAACATCTCTCTCCACATCCATCAAATACACATTCTGGGCTTTGATTCACTTTTAGCCAAATAATTAACGCCTGTAATGTTAGTGATTCTATAAGTTGAGAGTCATTTTGGCCCTATCCCTCAGGAAAGGATGTAGTGACCCTGGAGTGGGTCCAGAGGAGGTTGACGAGAATGATCCCAGGAGTGAAAGGCCTAACATATGAGGAATGTTTGAGGTCTCTGGGTCCATACTCAATGGAATTTAGAAGGAATGGGTGTATCTGGTTGAAACTTACAGAACATTGAACAGCCTGGACAGAATCGACATTGGGAAGATGTTTTGATTAGCAGGAGAGACTAGGACCTCTGGGCACAGCCTCAGAGTAAAGGGAAGATCCTTTAGAATAGAAATGAGGAAAAGCATCTTCTGCCAGAGAGCAGTGAATTTATGGAATTCACTGTCACAGAAGGCCAGCTCATTGAGTATACTTAAGACAGAGATAAGTAGGTTCTTGATTGTCAAGGGGATCACAGATCACGGGGAGAAAGCGGGTGATTGGGGCTGAGAAACCTATCAGCCATGATTGAATGGCAGAACAGGCTCAGTGAGCTCAAAGGTCAAATTTCTGCTCCTAAGTCAGTCCCTCTCTGTGAGAGCTGACTGTTGGCGGACTGTTTCATCTGAATGCAATATCCACCATTCCACAAACGCAACCTCTGGAGTTCCAAACATTTGTGTCAAGATCTTCTTCAGCCTTAGTTTCTCAAATGAACCAGCCCAACCTCATCACCATCTTTCAGCTGTGTTTTGCTCTGGGTGAGACTTCTGCTGCTGGAGGCACACTTAGACCAACTCCACGAACACCTTTCCAGCAAAGAGGACATTAGACAGCGCACTATGAGCAGACTCCTACCCAGTTAGTCAAATGCCTTGACCATGTACACCTTACCTGTTCAACATTACAACTGTCCCCGGCATTAGCTGTTAAACAAAGCAGCACCTCACCTAGCTTCCAGCTGTATGGGGTCAGGCTCTGGGCCAACGTATCTCTGCACTCCAGCTTGTCATCAAAAGGAGCTGGGTGCTGTTTGAGAGGGGGGGTGGGCTCCTGAGGTTGCTGTCGCTCCACGATGCTGACTGGGAGGACGTGGCGTGTGAACGAAGATCGCCTCTGAGGGCTCCTGGTGGCCAATCGGCAGTCAGTGCAGTCAGTGTCCCATGTGAACTGGTCTGAGATCGAGAGAGACAGGGACACAGTTACCCTGCGGCCTGGTAGAGAACTGACTATGTATCTACAGTTTATGTCACATAAGATGTAAGAGCAGCCCAGCCAGCCTGCTCCACCAATCAATGAGATCATGGCTGATCTGATCATCCTCAACTCCACTTTCCACGGAATTGTTTTCCACATAATTCTTGATTCCCTTACTGATTAAAACTCTGTCTCTCCTAGCCTCGAATGCACTTAATACTCACCCTCAGCATCCCTCTGTGATAAAATCGTTCACAGATTCACAACCCTCAGAGAATAAACTTTCTCTTCAGCTCTGTCCTAAACATGTAACTCTTTATTCTGAGGTTATTCCCTGTGGTCCTTGACTCTCCCACAAGAGAAAGCATCTTAATGTTAGAATAAAGTCGCCTCTCATTCTTCTATATTCCAATGAGTACAGGCCCAACTTACTCAACCTCTCCTCATAAGACAGTCCCTCCAACTGCTCTACTGAACCTCCTCTGGAATGCCTCCAATGCCAGTAAATCTTTCAGGACCCAAAATTGTTCACAGTGTTCTAGCTGTGGTCTGACTGGTGCCCTGTATAGTTTCGGCAAAACCTCCCTACATTTATATTCCCTGTGAAATAAAGGCCAACATTCCATTTGCCTTCCCCATTGACCCCTGAATTTGGATGCTAGATTTTTTGAGATTTGTGCATGAGGACTCCCAAATCCCACTGTTCTGCAACTTTCCGCACTATTTCTTCATTCAAATAACATTCAGTTCCTCCATGCTTCCTGCCAAAGTGTATAACCTCACATTTCCCCACGTTATATTCTTTTTATTAAATATTGGTCCACTAACTCAACCTGTCTTTATCCTTTGTATCTCCACTTCTTTCCCAGCTATTTCTGTGCCATCTGCAAACTTGGCAATACTACATTCACTCTCTTCATCCAAGTCAATCACACGTATACTGTAAAGCAGACTAGCCGGAGCACTGAGGGGCCGGGGCCTTGTGGCACCTCGCTAGTTACAAGAAACCATTCTGAAAATGCCCCCCAAACCCAACTCTCTGTCTTTTAATAGTTAGTCTATTCTTAATCTATGCAAATTGGGTGGCACGGTGGCTCAGTGGTTAGCACTGCTGCCTCACAGCACCAGGGTCCCAGGTTCAATTCCAGCCTTGGGTGACTGAGTGTGTGGAGTTCGCACAATCTCCCTGTGTCTGTGGGGGTTGCCTCCGGGTGCTCCGGTTTCCTCCCACTGTCCAAAGATGTGCAGATTAGGTGAATTGGCCGTGCTAAATTGCCCATAGAGTTAGGTGCATTAGTCAGGGGGAAATGAGTCTGGGTGGATTTCTTTTAGGAGGGTCGGTGCGGACTGATTGGGCCAAAGGGATTCCACACTGTAGGGAATCTAATCTAATATGGATCAAACAGCTCAATTCAAGACTGAGTAGGAACTGAGGGATTGTCATATGCTCTGCTTCATGGAGACTTGACTCACCTGTCATTCCTGACTGCATCCTACAAACTAATGGGTTCTCCATACACCTGCATGGAACGCATGGCGTTCTCTGGTAAAGCGAAGGTCAGTGGGATATGCTTCTTGGCCAACGCCTCTTGGTGCTCAGACGTAGTGATCCTGTCTATCCATTGCTCCCCAGACCTAAAATACCGTACAGCGGCCGTCCCTACTATCTGCCGCACGGATTTACCTCCGCTATCCTGACAATAGTCTACATACCACCCCATGTAGATGTGAAGAGTGCCCTGGACAAAAGTTACACCATCACAAACACTCTAGAGACCAAGTTCCCCAAGGGCCTATTCATTGTTGCCAGCAACTTCAACCAAGCTAACCTCAACAGGGTGCTGCAAAAGCACCATCAACACATCTCCTGTCCTGTCAGAGGACCGAACATCCTGGAGCTCTGCTACACAACCATCAAAGACATCCACCATTCCATCCCCCACCCACAATTTAGAAAAGCAGATCACAGCACTGTGTTCCTCCTCCCAGCTTACAGGCAGAAGCCGAAATGGAAGGGCCTTTCACAAAAAGAAGTGCAATGTCGGTACGTCAGACCATCTCTGGGATTGTTGGAGTACATATTCAAGTACTCAGGGGAAAACCTAGATGAGTACGCCACCACCTTCATTAGCAGACACGTGGAAGACTGTGCACGCGTCAATCCGAGTGTTCCCCAACTGTAAACCTTGGACAAACTATGAAATCCACTTTCTGCTGAAGACCAGATATGCAGCATTTAAGTCGGATGACACAGACCTATATACATATCAAGGACATGTTGTGGGCGGCACGGTGGCACAGTGGTTAGCACTGCTGCCCCACAGCACCAGAGACCCGGGTTCAATTCCCGCCTCAGGCGACTCTGTGTGGAGTTTGCACATTCTCCCCGTGTCTGCGTGGGTTTCCTCCAGGTGCTCCGGTTTCCTCCCACAGTCCAAAGATGTGCGGGTCAGGTGAATTGGCCATGCTAAATTGCCCATAGTGTTAGGTAAAGGGGTGTGGGTGGGTTGCGCTTCGGCGGGTCAGTGTGGACTTGTTGGGCTGAAGGGCCTGTTTCCACACTGTAAGTAATCTAATCTAATCTAAAAAAGAAGATTTCCAGATATGACCGCAAAGACATCAGAAATGCAAGGAAACAGTACCAGACCACTTGAGAGGCGCAAACCAACCTAATCGAATCCTGCCATCTGTGGCAAAGCCTAAGCAACATTATGGGATACAACATGAAGTAGAAAGATAGCAGAAAAGACGCATTCCTCCCTGATGCGCTCAATGCTTTCTATGCTCAGTTTGAGCAGAATTCCAGTGGCATAATGTCACCTGCCCCGGATGCACCTGTGCCCAATGTCACTGCTGCAGACATCAGCTTGGTCTTCCTAGGATAAAACCCAAGGAAAGCGACAGGCCCGGATAGAGTCCACAAGTGAGCACTTAGATGCTGTGTGGACCAACTGGCTGAGGTGTTCAACCTCTCCCTCCTACAAGCCGAAGACTCCCCTGCTCCAAGAAGACCACCGTCACCTCAGTACCTAAGGAAGCACCTGCAATGTGCCTTAATGACTACCATCCAGTGGCTCTGACCTCAATAATCATGAAGTGCTTCAAGAGGCTGGTCATGGCCTACATCAACTCTAGTCTCCCAGCCTTACAATTTGCCGACCGATGTAACAGGTCCAGGGTGGACACCATTCCCCCACCCTGCACTCATCCCGGGAACATCTGAACAACAAGGACACCTATGTCAGACTCCTGCTCATCGAATACAGCTCCGCCTTCAAAATCATTACCCCCTCCAGACTGATCTCGAAACTTCGACACTTTGACGTTGGCTCTGCCCTCTGCAACGGGATCTTTAGCTTTGTGTCCCATGGACCACAATCAGTAAAGGTAGACAACAGCAGCTCCTCCATGATAACCCTCAACACTGAAGTGACCAAGGGTGTGACCTCAGCCCCTTACTGGACTCCCTGTACACCCATAACAGTGCTGCCAAATTCCGAGTGAATGCTGTCGACAAGTTTGCTGATAACACCACCGTGGTAGGATGGATAAATAACAATGATGAGTCAGAATGCAGAAAGGAGAGAGGGGGCTTGGTCACGTAGTGCAATGAGAACAACCTCTCAGCGTCAAACTAAAGAACCGATCATTGACTTCAGACAGAAAGGAGGCGAATACACCCCCATCAGCAGGTTCGTGTGTTCCTGCCCATTATCAGACTGATGAATAGACTCTCTCACTTCAAATAATCCTTTCCCAGCGCACGCCCTGTGCAAGGTAACCTTGTATCTAAGTGTTTTTTCACCCTATAATCTTATGTCCTTGCTTACTACGATCTGCCTGTGCTGCTTGTAAACAAAGCTTTTCACTGTACTTAGGTACGTGATAATAAATAAATAAAATAAAATGAAATCGGTTGGTTGAACAGCCAGGTTTGCAGAGAGACGCCAACAGCACAGAGTCAATTCTCACACTGGCTAAGATTACCCTCTTAACCTTTCCCCTTGCCGGGGGCCTGATGACCCTCAAGTTAAACTATCACCAGCCATCTCTGAGAGGATATTGCGACTTCACCCCCAACGCCTTGGACTCTAATGTTATTAAGTCATCTAATGAGTGGTAACTTTATCAAACATCTTCTGAAAGTCCCACCTGCCTCGGAAGTCATAAAATCATCGATAACACAAGAAAAGGGCCTTCGACCCATCATATCCGTGTTAGCCAAAAACAACCACCTGACTAATCTAATCCTATTTTCCAGCATATGGCCTATAGCTTTGTATGCCTTGGTTTCACAAGTGCACATCTAAATATTTCTTAAATGTAATGAGGGTTTCTGTGTCTACCATCCTTACAAGCAGTGATTTCCAGATATCCACTTCCCTCTGAGTGAAAAGTTTTCCTTCACATTGCCTTTAAAACCTTTAGCCCTTATCTTAAATCTATGCCTCCAGGCCATTGATCCTTTCATCAAAGGGACAAGTTTCTTTCTGTTTATACTCCTCCTAATTTTATAAATCTCCATCACGTCCCCTCTCAGTCTGTTCTGCTCCAAATAAAACACCCCAGTTTTTCCAATCTCTCTTCATACTTGAAACTCTCCAGCCCATCCTGAGAAAACTCCGTTACGCTCTCCTGTCACACCATGTCAGGCAGGTTGATGAAAAGTAACATTTTCTAACAAGGAGCTGTGTCTGAAATCTGCTGATTTCTGCAAATAGAAGAATTGATTGAAGGGTGCTCAGCATGAAAGCTTGACTCCTGGGGTGACAGTGGTTCAGTGGTTGGCGCTGCTGCCTCACAGCGTCAGGGACTCGGGTTCGAATCCAGTCTCAGGTGACTGACTGTGTGGAGTTTGCACATTCTCCCCGTGTCTACGTGGGTTTCCTCTGGGTGCTCCAGTTTCCTCCCACAATCCAAAGAGATGTTCAGTTAGGTGGAACCAAAAGAGAAAATGCTGGAAAATCTCAGCAGGTCTGGCAGCATCTGTAAGGAGAGAAAAGAGCTGACGTTTTGAGTCTAACTGACCCGTTGTCAAGGGTCAGTTAGTGGACTGGCCATGCTAAATTGCTCATTGTGTCCAATAAAGTGTAGGATAGATGGATTAGCCATGGGAAATGTAGAGTTATAGGGTTAGGGCTGTGGAGTGTGTCTGGGTGGGATGCTCTTCAGAGGGTCTTGGATTACTTACAGTGTGGAAACAGGCCCTTCGGCCCAACAAGTCCACACCGACCCGCCAAAGCGCAACCCACCCATACCCTACATTTACCCCTTCACCTAACAATTTAGCATGGCCAATTCACCTGACCTGCACATCTTTGGACTGTGGGAGGAAACCGGAGCACCCAGAGGAAATCCACGCAGACACGGGGAAAATGTGCAAACTCCACACAGTCAACCGTGGCTGGAATTGAACCCGGGTTTCTGGCGCTGTGAGGCAGCAACGCTAACCACTGTGCCACCGTGCCACCCACGGTCTTGATGGGCCAAATGGCCTGCTTCCACACTGTTGGGATTCTATTCTATCAGAACCCTGTACTATCCCTGCCATGACGAATTTCTGTTTAAAAAAAGTAGAGTTAGCTTTACATTGTATCCAACCCTGTGCTGCCTGTCCTCAGAATGTTTGATAGGGACAGGGTAGATAGAGTTTACTCTGTATCTAACCTGGGGCTGTGTATCAGGGAGTGCTGGGTTCTGATACTCTGTACCGCCGTTGAAAATGACTTTAATCTCCAGTGGTCCCTGAATGAGTACTTAATTCCTACAGCAGGTGAGGAGCAAGCTTATATCCCAGCACTTTCCCAGGAATCAGTTACTTCAATGAGAGATTGTCCCCTTTACTTCAGGAAGTATGACTCACAAACCGTACCGTATTTCTGTCCCGGAGTGGAGCTCAGTCCCCAACGATAGTTGACCGCATCGAACAATGCAGCCTGCAAATGGAGACAAAGAGGCGTCAAAGGAAGATGCAGCTATAACGTCCAGCAGCAGGGAAAGGAGTTACATTGATATAGTGCCTATTGCAATCTCTGGATTTTATGGAACTCTCAGTGCTAGTCACCCTATTATCATTACTGCTGTAAAGTGCAAACTTCACACAAAGCAAACACCTATGCAAATATTCTCAAATCATCAACATTTTATGATGTTGCTTGTGTTTTAAATGTTAATAAGTCATCAGGCTGGAAAGGACAGGAACACCCTGCATATTTTACATATTCCCTTTAAGTGGATGGCTGCTGGCAGCTATGAATTCAAAGTGTTACACTTTTGTTCAAAACGAGGGTTTAAAGGTCAACGTAACAAATACAAGTCAGTCAATTCCCCCGCATGGGTGTGGAAGCTTCTAGAATGGCTCAGTACTAGTCCAGACACCATATTAGCTATGATTCTAATAGATTAGACACCAGAGTCTGGAATAAACATCGATTGAGAGAGCAGGACAGCGAGATCAGGTGAAGTGGCAGTAACCTGGAGCAGTCACCTTTTCCTTACTGTTGACAGCACAGACGACAGACAGTGTACTGATGGGATGGGGAATCCAGGGCTGTGCTGGTGGAATCTGCTCCCGGAATCGAGACTGGAGCTGGAGACAGCAAACAACACAGGAAAACAGGGATCAGCAAGTCAGTAAAACAGAGTGAGGAGACACTCCCAATTCCCTGTCCCCTCACCTCAGGGAGGTCCATCCTCCACACCGAGCTCCCAATGCCAGCACTTGCTCATTTTGTCAAGTGAGACATTGTTACTCAGTCGTCACTCACGTCATCCCTGTCACCTCTCCTCCTGTGTACACTGCAATGCTGTGAGGTTGGTCCCAGTACATCCTGTCCCCCTATTAGCCACAAGCCACTGTCCCCTACCCCAGTGAGAGATGGTTAAATAGACCACAGTGCACCCAGTCTCCTGCCCCTCTCCTTTGGCAGGTTGACGCTCAGTAGCTGCCCGGCTCCACCATCCTGACAACCAGCCAAGACCAGACTCTGAGGTGGCTTTGCCTCCCGAACTCTGCCCCTCATTCCCGTGTCAGCTCTGACCCTCCTGTCTTCTATCCCTCAACCCACATCTCAGGGAGCTTGCCCTCCCTCCATATTTCCTGTCTTTTCTCCATCAGCTCCCTCCATTCCTCCCTCCTTTCATCTTGCTGCCTGTCCTCGTGACCTTCTTCCCTCCTTCCCTCTCTCCTCTCTCGGTCCTCCTTTCCTTCAGCCTCCCCTCTCTCCTGTGTTTGTCATTTCCTCCCCCCTTCTCCTGCCGTCCTCACACCGCCCTCATGCCCTCCATCCTTAGTCATCTTCCCCATCAGCCCGTTCCCCAACCAGCCTCTTAGCCCCCTGACTCCTCACACTCTGTTATCTTTCTGTCGTTTATCCATGGAGCCCAATGCCTTCACCCCCTGAAACATCCTCCCCTCCCACACAAGCCCTATATAGGCCCAGACCCCAGGAGTCTGCCTCAGCTCCCCTGAGGCTGATCGACTACCAAATCCTCTCCACACCGCCTTCACCATTCTGTGAGAAACAGCTGAGTGTATTCACTCTCCCACTGAGCCTAGGGCTGGCTGAGGACACAGTGTTCTCTCTTCCTCCAGCCCCTACGTAGCCCACTGTCACACTCTCCAGCCCCTCCCTCACACTGCACCCTCAGTGCTTCACCCAGCCCCTCACCCCAGCCAATGACCTGCATGGTGGAGTCAGGGGGACACCCAAGATCAGGGCACGCAGCGTCCAGACATTAGTTCTTCCTGCAGCCAGTACTAACACCTACCTTCAAAACTGCCTTCTGTGGCTGCTCACTCCGAATGGCGCCTCCCTGCTTTTTACTCTGCTTGGAACTAGCTTCGCATGGAGCCTGTGCAGGAGAGAGAGAGCGAGAGAGACTGAGAAAGGGACAAAGTGCGAGTGTGTGAGGGAGGGAGAGAAAAATAGAGAGAGATGGAGTGTGAGGGTAAGAGAGATGGAGAGTGAGAGAGATAGACAGAAACAGGGAGACAGAAAAGGAGAGAAAGACAACAAAAATAGGGAGAGGGAGATCCAGAGAGAGGAAGGTAGTGAAAAAAGAGAAAGGGAGTGAGAATGTGGGTGAAAGAGAAGAGAGGAGAGGTTGGGGGGGGGGGGTGAAGGGGTTGTGTCAGGGAGGTGAGAAAGGAACATATGTGGGAAAATGAGAAAGGGCAAGGGGGATGGAGAGGCAGAAGGGGAGAGAGGGAAGAGGGAGAGAGAGAGAGGAAGTGAGAGGGATGGGGTGAGATAGGAAGTGTGAGGGGGGGGAGAGGCAGGGAGAGTGGGGGAGGGGGACAGAGGAGGAGGGTGGGGAGTGAGAGACAGAGGGAATGGGGAACAGAGAGAGAGAGAGAGAGAGCGAGAGAGAGAGAGTGAATGAGAGACTCACCCTCTCCTCTTGTAACATACTGACCACGTCATGCAAAGTCGCCCACTCTTCACAACACCACCCCCCCCACCTTAAAGTCACACACTTCCCCTCAAAACAACACTCACCTCCCTTCCCATAATGACACTCACTCTCCCCCCCAGTAAAATCACTCACTTCCCAATGTAATGTTACCCACTCCCCATGACATCTTCGATTCCCAGTGTAACATCACTCTGTCCGTCCGTCATGTCCTCCCAGACTGTGACCTCTTGCACTGACTGGCTCCAATGACCATGTGAAGAGTGTGAGAGCTGTCCCAGCCCCTATGCCCCCGCTGGGTGTCTGCACTGACACTGTCCCAGTTGATGATCACTCACTGTCTGATGCTTGATGCGAGCAGGCAGGCCTGGCCCACTGAGGAACTGCCGCAGTTTGTTTCTCTCCTTTCTGGTCCTCAGCCGTTTCTTTTTCTGCTGTGACTGAGTGAAGGAAGCAGAGGCAAGATGCAGTGTCACTGTGTGCTCTAGGTGCTGGTTGGCCTGGCTGGAGAACATACCACAGTGTGCCAGGACACCCGAATTAGCTTGCCAACTCTGTTGTCAGCGCCTGTTCGCACATTCCAATCCCAGGACAGACAGACTCAGGGGCTACTCCCATTACTATCACTATTACTACAATCCTCCCCACATAACCCTGCACAATTTTCAGACTTACAAAGGGAAAAGATTCAGAAGGAGGAGTTACATGTAATGTGAACACACGAGTGGCCCTAAAGTCATGAAGCAGGGATTCTTTATTCCACTGGCATTTAGTTCATGTGTTCAGGGAATGACCATTTGAGTGACATTGGACTGAGGAATTCTTTACTCTATGCTCCTTTCTCCCCACCCCCACCCTCCTCTAGCTTATCTCGCCACCCTTCAGGCTCTCTGCCTTGATTCCTGATGAAGGGCTTTTGCCCGAAACGTCGATTTCGCTGCTCCTCGGATGCTGCCTGAACTGCTGTGCTCTTCCAGCACCACTGATCCAGAATATAACAGAGTCCATTCCAGTGGTTCCACCTGCCCTGGCTCACCGCTGCCACCTGCTGGCAGAGGTTCCATTGCACTCAAACCCAGCTGCTGACCAGGTGTCTGGGAGAGGACCGTACAACAATTCTCCACAGGCAAGCCTGTGCAATTCTCAGACCTGTAAAGGGGCAGGTTTGAGAGGAAAGAAGCCACATCGTTATAATCCCTTCCTATTGAAAACCTATAAGTCAGCATTGAATATCATCGCAAAGTAAAAATCCACAGCTTTCTGGGGTAAAGCTTTTGAAAGATTCCCAACACTCTGAGTGAAGACATTTCTACTCCCCTCAGTTTAAAATGGCTGACTCCTTGGCGCCATAGCTGTTACACTATGTAACTATGGCAACTGCCTCTCAGTACCTTCTACGCTTTGTTCCTTTCGGACTTCGGAATGTAGATCCATCAATAAACAACATCCAAACCTAACCCTTGTACAGACATAGAGACTGTTCGCTAGACACCCCACCTCTCTCTCCTCACTGACCCCTGCAGCCTTGATTCCAGTAGTCAGGACCTCGCTAGCTGAAAACAGCCAGAGCTCACTTGTAATAGTCTCTGAATACACACCTGGCCCTCCCAATCCAGGTGTGTATGACACAATTTGGGAACCCACAATGAGAGGAGTGTGTGTGTCTGTGTGTGTTCCTATCTGTGTGTGTGTGTCTGTGTGTGTGCGCGCGCGTCTGTGTGTCTGTCTGTCTGTCTCTGTGTGTTTGTGCGTGTCTGTCTGTCTGTGTGTGTGTGTCTGTCTGTCTGTATGTGTACGTGTGCATGTCTGTGTGTATGTCTGTGTCTGCCTGTGTGTGTGTGTGTGTGTGCGCGTGTCTGTGTGTGTGCATGCATGCGGGTCTGTGTGTGTGTGTGTGTGTAGGTGAGTGGGTTGGGGGTGACAGGAGTGTGTGTAAGGGGTGTGTTTTGAGGTGGATGTGTGGGTGTTGGGTCGGAGAGGAAGGATTGCAGGGGTATTGAGATGGATGTGTGGGAGGATTGGGGCACAGAGACGTATTTGGAGGTCACTGGGGGGTCTTTGGTGGGCACTTAGAGATTTTAGGGGGGGCACCAGGAGGTACTTGTGGGAGTGTTCTGGATTGCTAGACACTGCATGGTCACTTGGAAAATCACAGTGATATTATTACAGGGATCCATTATTAAGGATGAGATTGCAGAACATTTGAAAATACATGGAATAATGGAGCTGAATCAGCACAGTTTCATCAAGGGGAAGCCATGCCTAACAAATTTGTCAGAATTCTTTAAGGAGGTGATGAGCAAGTTGGACAAAGGCGAGTCAATGGGCGTGATCTATTTGGATTTCCACAAGGCTTTAGAGAAGGTGTCGCACAGGAGTCTGCTAAGGTAAGAGCCCTCAGTGTTAGGTGCATTGCACTGGCATAGATAGAGGATTGACTGACTGACAAAAGAAAGAAGAACAAAGAAAATTTAAAGCCCAGGAACAGGCCCTTCGGCCCTCCAAGCCTGAGCCGATCCAAATCCACGGTCTAAATCTGTCGCCCAATTCCTAAGGAATTGTATCCCTTTGCTCCCCACCTACCCATGCATCTGTCCAGATGCACCTTAAATGAATCTGCCATGCCTGCCTCTACTACCTCTGCTGGCAACGCGTTCCAGGCACCTCCCACCCTCTGTGTTAAGTACTTGCCGCGCATATCGCCCTTAAACTTTTCACCTCTCACCTTGAAAGTGAGACCTCTCATTATTGAATCCTTCACCCTGGGGAAAAGCTTATCTCTATCCACCCTGTCTATACCCTTCATGATTTTGTAGACTTCAATCAAGTCCACCCTCAATCTCCTTGTTTCTAATGAAAACAATCCTAACCCACTCAACCTTTCTTCATAGCTAGTACCTTCCATACCAGGCAACATCCTCGTAAACCTTCACTGCTATCTCTCCAAAGCGTCCACATCCTTTTGGTAATGTGGCGCCCAGAACTGTACAGTATTCTAAATGCGGCCAAACCAATGTCTTGTACAATTTTAACATGACCTGCCAGCTCTTATACTCAATACCCCGTCCGATGAAGGCTAGCATACTATATGCCTTCTTGACCACCCTATCCACCTGTGCAGCAACCTTCAGGGTACAATGGACCTGCACTCCCAGATCTCTCTGCTCATCAACTTTTCCCAAGGCTCTTCTGTTCATTGTATAATTTGCTCTAGAATTAGACTTGCCTAAATGCATCACCTCACATTTGTCTGGATTGAAATCCATCTATCACTTTGCTGCCCAACTCGCCAGTCTATCTATATCCTCCTATATTCTCTGACAGTCCCTTATGCTTTCTGCTACTCCACCAATCTTTGGTGTCATCTGCAAACTTACTGATCATACCCACAGTGCCCTCTTCCAGATCATTTATGTATATTACAAACAACAGTGGCCCCAACACTGACCCCTGTGGAACACCACTGGGCACCTTTCTCCATTTCGAGAAACTCCGTTCAACTACTACTCTCTGTCTCCTGTTGCTCAACCAGTTCTTTATCCACCTAGCTAGGACACCCTGCACACCATGTAACTTCACTTTCTCCATTAGGTTGCCATGGCGAACCTTATCAAACATCTTACTAAAGTCCATGTATATGATATCTACAGCCCTTCCTTCATCTATCAGCTTGGTCACTTCCTCAAAGAATTCTATTAAGTTGGTAAGGCACGATTACCCCCGCACAAAACCATGTTGCCTATCACTGATAAGCCCATTCTTTTCCAAATATAAATAGATCCTATCCTCAGTACCCTCTCCAGCAACTTTCCCACCACCGACGTCAGGCTCACTGGTCTGTCGCTACCTGGAATATCCCTACTACCCTCTTGTACAGGGAGACAACATGAGCAACCCTCCAGTCTTCCAGCACTTCACCTGTGTTTCAGGATGCCACAAAGATATCTGTCAGGGCCCCAGCTATTCCCTCTCTTGCATCCCTCAGCAACCTGGGATAGATCCCATCCGGTCCTGGGGATTTGTCCACCTTAATAATCACTAGCCTACATCTTCCCTACTTATGTCAACGTGATCCAGACTAATCAAACTTCTATCTCTAATCTCAACATTCATCATGTCCCTCTCCTCAGTGAACACTGATGCAAAGTAATCATTCAGAATCTCACCCAATCTTTCAGGTTCGACACACAGCCTTCCTTATCCTTTAGTGGACCAATCCTTTCTCTAGTTATCCGCTTGCTTCTTACATAAGAATAAAATGCTTTGGGATTCTCCTTAATTATGCTCGCTAAAGCTATTCCATGACCGCTTTTAGCCTGCTTGATTCCTCGTTTAAGACTTGTCCTACTCTTCCGATATTCTTCCAGGTCCCGTTCTGTTCTTAGCTGCCTAGACCATATGTACGCTTCCCTTTTCCTCTTGTCTGGTCATACAATTTCTCCCGTCATCCACGGTTCAGGAATCTTGCCCTTCCTATCCTTTGCCTTCAACAGGACATGCCTATCCTGCACTGCCGTTAACCTATCTTTGAAAGCCTCCCACATCTCAAATGTGGACGTCCCTTCAAATTGCTGGGTCCACTCCACATTTCCCAGCTCCTGCCTAATTTTGATATAATTGGTCTTGGTCCAGTTTGGTACTCTTCCCTTAGGACCACTCTCATCTTTGTCTATGAATATTCCAAAACTTACAGAATTGTGGTCACTGTTACCAAAGAAATCCCCCACTGCAACTTCTACCACCTGGCCTGGCTTATTCCCCAGCACCAGGTCCAATATGGCCCCTTCCCTCATCTGACTATTGACATACTGCTCTACTTCCCTCGTCGGACTATTGACATACTGCTCTAAAAGGCAAAGAGTTGGGATAAAGGGGTCTTTTTCAACGTGGCAGCTGGTGACTAGTGGAGTTATGCAGGGGAACATGTTGGGAACACAACTATTCACAGTACACATTGCCAATGTGTACAAGGGAACTGAGGGCATCGTTGCTAATTCTGCAGATGACGTAAAGGTAATGAAGGGACAGGTAGTGTTGAGGATGTGAAGAGCCTGCAGGAGGACTTGGATAGGCTAGGAGAATGGACGAAGAAGTGGCAGATGGAACACAGTGTGGGAAAGTGTGAGTTCATGAGAAGAATACAGGTACAGGTCGTTCTGTTGGAATACGTGTTTCATCAATGCTAATTGGCTGCAATGCGATTGACGAATAGGCAGTGCTGTTTCTCAAGCACGAACTTTTAAAACATGTGTTGGCTATTACACGATTACATCGTCAACACTTTAAGTGCTATTTTTATTGCATGGTTTTTATATAGCGTTGGGTCACACAAGAACGCAACTATTGTGAAACAGCAGCACTACCTGTATAGACGATATCCGAAATGGGGAAAGGCTTTGGAAATCTGAAGTAAAAAAGGACTTGGGAGTCTCACGTTCAAGACAGTCTTAAGCTTAACGTACAGATTCAGTTGGCAGTCGGGAAGGCTAATGCAATGTGAGCACTTATTTCAAGAGGCAAGTGGAAAGGAAGAGTGATATACAGCTGAGGAGAAAGTGAGGATTGCAGATGCTGGAGATCAGAGCTGAAAATATGTTGCTGGAAAAGCACAGCAGGTCAGGCAGCATCCAAGGAGAAGGAGAATCGACGTTTCGGGCATGAGCCCTTCATTCCTGAAGAAGGGCTCATGCCCGAAACGTCAATTCTCCCGCTCTTTGGATGCTGCCTGAACTGCTGCGCTTTTCCAGCAACACATTTTCAGCTCTGATATACAGCTGAGACCATATAACATTCTGCTCAGACTGCATTTGGAATACTGTGAGCAGTTTTGGGCCCCGTATCTAAGGAAGGACGTGCTACACTTGGAGGGGATCCATAGGAGGCGCACAAAAATGATCCCAAGGATGAAGAGCTTCTCATATGAGGACTGGTTGAGGACACTGGGTCTGTACTCCATGGAGTTTAGAAATGGGAAGAGGGTGGGTATCTGATTGGAACTTACAGGGTACTGAGAGGCCTGGATAGAGTGGATGTGGACAAGATATTTCCACTGGTAGGAGAGACCAGGACCTGATGGCACAGCCTTGGAGTCAAGGGACAATCCTTTTGAACTGAGATGAAGAAGAATTTCTTCAGGTGGTTAATCTGTGGAACTCAATGCCATATAGAGGCCAAGTCACTGAGTGTATTTAAGACTGAGATTGACGGATGGATTGATTAGTAAGGGGATCAGGATTACAGGGAAAAGGCAGGAGAATGGGGTTGAGAAACATATCAGCCACAATCATATGGTGGAGCAGATCTGATAGGCCAGATTATCTAATCCTGCTCCTAAAGATCTCATGGTATTCTGTGGCATTGATGTTGTGACTGTGATTCCCATCCATTGAGGAGAAAGTGAGGACTGCAGATGCTGGGGATCAGAGCTGAAAATGTGTTGCTGGAAGGGCTCATTCCTCATTCCTGAAGAAGGGCTTATGCCCGAAACGTCAATTCTCCTGCTCCTTGGATGCTGCCTGACCTGCTGCGCTTTTCCAGCAACACATTTTCAGTTGCCATCCATTCAGACAGGTTCTAAATGACAAAACGCCGAATATAAACCGCATTTCAGGAACTCAATCTTTATGTCGTCACTCACCTGCTCTGCAAGTCGCATTAGATGTGCTGGGGGCCCATCTGACTCTGAGCTGTCAGATCCACTGGTACTGGTCAAAAATAAAGTAAGAGAAGTCATCAGAAGCAGCTTAACAGAGAACAACAAGTGACCAATATATCCCTTCATTCAGTTACTCACACACAAATAATCCAAATGATCCCTTCTCAACTTACCACACAGTCCCTTCCTTATTTAGTTTTTTGTGACGTGGGAATCTTGCTTGAGTCAGCATTTATTACCATTGCTAGTTACCCTTGAGGTGGTGCTGGCAAGCTGCCTTCTTGAGTCCCTGCGGTTTATATGCTATAGGTCGACCCATGAGCAGAGAGATTGCATTTGTCACTCCATCGCGATCAACCTCAATAAAGACTGCTTTTCATATTTCCAGCAGGTCCTTCCTCTCTGAAGAACTCCAAAACTGGAACTCTGCCCAGACTGTTTAAGATCTTTACTTGGGATCTTATTTTGCTCGCGTCTCAGAGGCCACTCCCAGTGAAGGCCCTGTTGCCTATTCCACACAGGGTCTGATGCTCTCGGTCTCCACTGGATTTAGCCCAAGAGTGAACATAAAGTCCACTCACTCACTCGGATTGGAAATGCCCCCCTCTCTCTTTCACTTGGACTCCAGAAAATGGCAGAGTAAGTCGGGTGGGTTTATTAAACAGTCAACAGAAAAATGAACATTCTCTTTACAAATGGTCCAGTTACACCAATCACAGGCTTTAAGTACCTTTCAGATAACAAACAAGAATCGAAAGCCAGGCCAGTTATATGGCCAGCATTTTCCTGGATAAGATCACATTATGTTAAGTTTTGTTTGGCAGAATTTTCACTGTGAAGCTGAATTCTACAACTTACTAAACTCACTTCATTAATCACCATTAATTAATTATATCCCCTTTCAAACTCAATCAGACATGGAAGCTTTAGAAATGTGAAGTGATCCCTGACACAATAGATTCAATTAGATTACTTACAGTGTGGAAACAGGCCCTTCGGCCCAACAAGTCCACACTGACCCGCCGAAGCGCAACCCACCCATTCCCCTACATTTACCCCTTCACCTAACACTACATGCAATTTAGCATGGCCAATTCACCTGACCCGCACATCTTTGGACTGAGGGAGGAAACCGGAGCACCCGGAGGTAACCCACGCAGACACGGGGAGAACGTGCAAACTTCACACAGTCAGTCACCTGAGTCCGGGTCTCTGGCGCTGTGAGGCAGCAGTGCTAACCACTGTGCCACCGTGCTGCCCACCGTTTACCGTATCCTGGGATATTCAACGTGCAGAGTGAAAGATCTTTATTATTGTCAAGTTGATTATACTTAAGTCAATATGAGAGAAGTCACGGCTGTAAGAATATCAGACCTGTACATTTCCCAAGACAATCCCCTCACCCCCAGGTCAAAATAACCAACCAAAGGGCAGGCTTAGCACAGAATGGTCAGGAATGGCTGAAAATTTGTTTGTGTGTACTGCACAGCTCAGTGGAGTTTAAAAGAGGAAGTGGTGACTTGATTAAAACATATAATCTCATGAGGGGCCTTGACAGCGTGGCTGTGGAAAGAATGTGGCCTCTTAGGGGAGAATCATGAAGTAGGGGTTACTGTTTAAAAAATGAGGGGTCACCCAGTTTAAGCAGAGATGGGGCTTTCTTTTTCTCTCTGGGGCTTGAGAAAGTTTGGAACTCTCTTCCTGAAAAGGTGTTGGAGGGGCAGAGACCTTGAACATTTTTAAGGCAGGGTTGGGTAGATCCTTGAGTTCTGAAGAAGGGTCAGTGGACCGGAAATGTGAACTCAGCTTTCTCTCCACAGATGATGCCAGACTGGCTGAGTTCTCCCAGTTCCCCCTTTTCCTGCTGATATGAAAGTCACTTGGGGGCAGTTCTCAATATAAGTTTGTACCATGCTGGTTCAAATGTAGTATAGTTGTGCAGGAAAACACAAGTGTGTACATAAACACACACACACACATATACACACACACAACACACACACATACAGAGCACACACACACACTCACACACGGCACACACACTCAGAGCACACACTCACACAACACACAAACACACACGGCACACACACACACAGCATACAACACACACTCTCACATACACACAGAGCACACACACACAACGCGCACACACACACGCACACAGAGCACACACTCACACATACACATAGCACACACACACAGCACACACACACACGCACACACACACACACAGAGCACACACTCACATAGAGCGCACACTCACACACACACTCACAGAGCACACACACACACGGCACACAACACACACTGAGCACACACACACACACACACACACACACAGAGCACACACTCACACACTTACACACACACAGAGCACACACTCACACAAAACACACAGCACACACACACACTCACAACACACAGCACACACTCACTCACTCACTCTACGCGTATTCACTCCTGACCAGGTGTGCCAGGCAGAGTGTGAACAAAGGTGTTTTGTACAACAGCAGCTCCACGTGCTGCAGCCCAACACCAAGACACAATGGCTTGCCAACAACTCCAATGTATGAAAGCGTACATATCTCATTCTTTGGAACCACAAATAGTAACAGTGAATGTATCATTTTGATGGTCAATCTCAGCACTTGGTGCTATTTAGTTTGGGCGCTCATACCTGGACTCGAAGTCGGATATAGACATATCGCACAGGGGCACATTGGGATCGTATTCCCGGCCTGACTTCTCCCAGCGTAGATGGATCTCCCTTTGCAGCGCTGTCCGTACCTCTTCCAAACACTGCTCAAACTGAATAGGGAGAGGACGAATATATGGAAATATGTAAACACAATCGTGTGTGTGTGTGTGTGTGTGTGTGTGCGTGTGTGTGTGAATCTGCGATTGTGTATGTTTGTCCATTTATGTGCCTGTAGCCCACATCTAGTCCTTAAGAAGGGTTAAAACCCTAAACATTGCCTTTTCCATCTCCTGATGCTGCCTGGTTTGCTGTGTACTTCCAGCTTCCTGTTTGTCTCCTTTGGATTCCAGCATCTGCAGATTTTCTTGTCTTTTTTTCAAATGCGTGTTGGCCACAGGCCCCATTCTGAAGTGTAGGCTGTGTGTGGTATGTTGAATGTGAGTGCAGACAGCTCTATGGGTTCAGTAAAAGTTCCACAGACTGTCCTTTGTGCCACACCAGAGTGGTGTGATTGATATTACCGCTGTCCACAGTAAAGTAGCTCTTTGGGACATTGAGTGGGAGCAATGCTGAGCATGGTTCTGCTAACCTTTGAGCTGTCAGGGTCACAGAAGTCCAACAGGGTGTCACAGAAATGATAGCCCAGTGACTTGAGGTCTTCAATGCTGAAGTGAGTCCCTCTTCGCGGCCCTGATGAAACACACACAACTCTCAGCTTTCAATGAAGTGACACAGCACAGGTTAGTCCAGCCCACTCACACACTGTCACACTCACTCACACACCTCTACACACCTACACACCTACACACACACAACTACATACCTACACCCCTATACACACACACACACCTCTACACCTACACCCCTACACACACACATGCACACACACCTATACCCCTACACACACACATTTCTACACATTTACACCCCCACACACACACCTCGACACACCTACACCCCTACACACACACCTCTACACACCTACATCTCGACACACACACATACCTCTACACACACACCTCTACACATCTACACCCCTACACACATACACCCCTACACACACACATACCTCTACACACCTACACCTCGACACGCACATACACACACACACACACACACACACACCTCTACACATCTACACCCCTAAACACACACACACCTCTACACACGTACACCCCTACACACACACACACGCACACCTCTACTCACCTACACCCCTACACATCTACATCCCTATACACACACACCCCTCTACACATCTACACGCCTACACACACACCTCTACACATTTACACACACATGCACACAGACACCTCTACACATCTACACCCCTACACACACACACACCTCTACATATCTACACCTGTACACACACACACACCTCTGCACACCTACACCCCTACACACATCTCTACATACACACGCACACATACCTCTACACATCTACACCCCTACACACACACACATGCACACACATACCTCTACATACCTACACACACACTCGCACACAAACCTCTACACATCTACACCCCTACACACACGCACACACATACACCTCTACACACCTACACCCCTACACACACAAACACCCACCTCTGCACATCTACACCCCTACACACACACACACACACACACACACACCTCTACACACCTACATCCCTATACGCAGACGCACATGCACACACACCTCTACACACCTACACCCCATACACACACACCTTCACCCCTATACACACACATGCAGACACACTTCTACACACCTACACCCCTACACAAAGCTACAGACACACATATCCCTCTACACGCACACTACTACACACAGACATACAACATACACCACTACACACACACCCCTGCACACACAGAGACACGTACAGCACTACAGACACACATACCCCTCTACACACAGACAGACATCTCTCCACACACACACTCCTATACACACACGTGCATTGCTACACACACACACACACACACAAACACACCTGTACAGACACAATGACCAACACATGCACCTTGACACAGAAAGACACATATACACTTACATACACAGACACCCCTGCACCCCCCCCTCACACAGACACACACAGAGACACACACACACACACTCCCAGGCTAACTCTCCCCACCTCCCACTCACACAGACACACACACCTCCATCCTCACTCACACACAGAGACACCCTCACACCTAAACAGACTATCGACGCCCACCACACACACTTCACACACAAACACATACCCAACCCCACACAGACACAGTCAGATACACAGCCCCCCTCCCACACACAGACAAATACAGATACATACATATACATCCCATATAGACAAATGGACATCCCCATTAATCCAGCACTTTTAACAGAGAAGAGTCGCTGTTCTCCTTGTCTGAACCACTCACCTTCCCATTCCTGCCCTGTGACTCACTGACACAGGGACACTGCGCTGAGTCTGCTGTGAGAGACCACTCTCTCTGGCAGCTCTCTGAGATAGAACGGTCTGTGTGTATTGTACGTAACCGAGCACCTTCATGTCATCTGCACAAACACCCACTTCCCACCTTGCCCAACCTCAGCTCCAGGTCAGATTAAAAAAACCTTTTATTATCTTGAAATTTGACTGGCTAATCACACTGTATCGACTGGAAGCTCATCCTAACTGCTGCTTAACCCACTTTGAGGGAAGCCACATTTTGAGATTAAAGTCACATTGTTCTTTCGCAAGGTCTCTCACTCTTTCCCATTTCGGACAATTGCCCATTTCGGCAGTGAAACTGGACTCAGGTCATCATGAACAATGTGTGTGCTGTCTGAGCATCTGAAGGACGTTCAGGATCTGGACAATGGCACCAGCATGCTGCTTAGTGTGAGTAGGAGAATGAGGGGAAGTCTGATGTGGCCATTATTGAGGATTTAGTGTTTCAGGTAATGTGGTAACCTTTGTATACAGTATTGAAAAGCCCACGTGACTCATTTCCAGCCTGTTATCAAGACGAGGAGCATTTTGACAGGATTTTGGAGAGAGAGGAGGAAGATCCAGCCATTATGTCCACATTGGAAACAACAACACAGGAAGCAATACGTGAGGGCTCCTTTCTCGACAGTGCCAGGAACAACACCTCATAATCTGAAGGGTAGTAAGCTCTCAATGCTTATCTGAGCCGTGCCTGAACTGGCAAAGGGATCAGATGATTAGGGATGTCAGCACATGGTTGAAAGGTGGTTGGAAAGGGGGGAGTCTGTTTCCTGAGGCATTGACCCCAGTCCTGGGACAAAGGGAACTGTTCATTGGGATAGGGCTCTCTGTCAATCATATGCTGTTACTGGAGTCTGTAATTAAGAAAGAGATTGACAGAACAGGTCCACTGTTCTCAGCTGGTCAGAGAGAGTTAGCACGGGTTTATAAAAGGGAGGTCAGACCTAGCCAACCTGATACAGAGTTTCTGAAGAGAAGACTGAAACGGTGGACTGTGCTGGAATATCTCTGGATGTTATTCAAAAGAATGTGCAGAGGGCACTTAATGAGAGACTGTGGTGAAGGAATTAAAGGCAAATTTGTCAACCTGGTTGGGAAATGGGTGAGTGAAGGGAGACAGAAAGTGGAGAAAATGGGCAGGATGGTGGACTGTGCCCAGTGACAGCCCAGCAGGATTTGTGCTGAGGGGCAATGATAAACAACTCTGATGATTTTTCATAGAAATGTGATAGAAAAGCACATTCTGATTGACTGATGGTGAGTAGCTCTGTAAGCAGTGTGGAGACAAACATCAAATCATATAGATATTGATGGATTGTGGATGAATTAACCTGAGATAAATGGATTGCAATGTGGCCAGGGAAGCATAATATGCGTGAAAGGGTTAGTTATGGATACTGCATTCAGCTTTGCCCCATATGACAATATAAAACAATGAAATTGGAAAGTCTACATTGATGTAGGTGTGCTGGCAGCCATGATTGAATGGCAGAGCAAACTCAAAGGGCCGAATGGTCTAATTTCTGCTCCTATGTCTTATGGTCTTATCCCTGGTTCCTGATAATAATTGTGTCTATGTGACTTGTAACAAGGTCTAACATGCAATAAACTACATCTTATTGTTCAGGCAAGTGTCTTTTCTTGTCACTTAAGACCCACTGGACCCACTGTTAACTAAACATGTCCTTAGAACCAGCGCTGAAAGGAGGATTGGTGATAACACACAATGCTAACCATTAACTGGTACTGAGTGGTTCCAGAGTATGTACAACTGACCCATGTGAGGTTAGGGTGAGCAATGAGAACACTCTACTCACCCAGGGTGGATCCCGCAAAGGTTGTTTCCATTGTGTAACTGTGAGTTATTCCCATCCTCCACATCACAATCCGACCCGTGCCCTCCTTTCCCCTTTGAACTTTGAACTTGCAACTCTGATAAGAAAACTGACATGAACAGGGGCAGTCAGTGACCTGTTTGTTCACTTATACTTCAAGCACTACTGACATTTCAATGGTTTGCCAGCAAATTGATAACCAACACAACTCCATCCCCAGAAAGGTCACTAACCCACTTGAGACAAGCTCAAACTAGGACACTGCACCATCAGCTCAGTCTGCACCATCAGCACCATCAGAGGAATGACAGACCCTGGTGTGGAGGAAGGGGCTCAGTCTGTTTAGGGCAACTACCCTTTGAAGCTCAAATAGATGTTGTTTCCCCAGGGACAGACAGACGACATGCAGTGAAGGAGGCCAGGGTTACAACACCCTCCACCCCAACCCTGACAAACACCTTGTACACTCCCACCTAGAAATTCTTTGACAGGGAAGCAGTGGGCTAGTGGTATTATCACCAGACAGCTAATCCAGAGATCCAGGTTCGGGGGACCTGGATTCAAATCCTGCTACAGCAGATGGCGGAATTTGAATTCAATAAAATCTGGAATTAGATTTTTGTCTGAGGATGACCATGATATGTCAAAATATATCTGGTTCATTCATGTTGTTCAAGGAAGGAAACCTTACCTGGTCTGTCCTATACGTGGCCCCAGACCGACTACAATGCAGTTGACTCTTAACTGCCCTAATTAGTGATGGTCATAAGTGCCATTGCTTAGCTATTGTCACACACAAGCCATGGTGAAAAAGAAATGTCTTCCTGAGAACAGGAGGAACTGCCAGACCATTTACAAACACAACCCAGCACCTCCCCCCCCACCACCCCCCCAACAGCCAGCATCACCTCAAATACCCGCCCACCCAACAGACACTCAAGCACATCCAACTCACAAACCCCATCCATGGCCATTAGACCCACACACTCATCCCAATATCTGCCCTCACCCAACCCTAGACCTACCCCTCCACCTCAACTCCACTCTCACCCACACAATGAATTGAATTACAAAACTGGAGAAGAAAGTCATTCAGCACATTTTATCTGTACTGATCTTCCGAATTGCCAATTCTTTAAATTCCTCTCTTCTCTCACTAGCCCAGCACATCCTTTGTTCAGATAACTCAAATTCTCTTGAAAACCCTCATTGACACTACTTCCCCACACACTCAGACAGCACATCCCAGATCCTAACCCCTCGAGTGAACCTGCCTCCCCCACACTCTCAGATAGTACACTCCAGACCCTAACCCCTCGGGTGAACCTTCCTCCCCCCACATTCTCAGACAGTACATCTTGACCCAATTCCCTTTCAGCGTGAAAACATTTTTCCTCTCTCATATTTGTTACCTTCACAACTCTCTTTAAAACTGTTCTGTCTTGTTCTTTTATGAGCAGGAACAGTTTATCCTGCTGTACTATATTCAGATGTCTTATGATTTTTTTCTTTGAAAAGCTACTTCAGACTTCCTTTTCGCCTTCCCCACTCACAGCCTCGCCAGGCTACCCTCTTAATTGAAGGTTCTCATTTCTGGAACGATTCTTGTAAGTTGGTTCTGGATTCTCTCCAATGTATTCACATCTTCCCAGAATGGGATTTGAAATGCCCTGCCTGGCAGAGTGGTGGTGGTCGGTTCCAGAGGAGGTTTCAAATGAGAGCTGCACATAATCTCGCAAGTAACAAAGTTAGAGGGTTGCAGAGATCGGAGAACCGAGACCACCTGCACAGCTATTTTGGGAAGTTGGAACACACACGATGGCGGTCTCCTTCAAAGAACAAAGAAAAAAGAAAATTTACAGCCCAGGAACAGGCCCTTCGGCCCTCCAAGCCTGAGCCTATCCAAATGTCCTGTCTAAACCTGTTGGTCAATTCCTAAGCATCTGTATCCCTCTGCTCCCCACCTACTCATGCATCTGTCCAGACGCACCTTAAATGAATCTACTGTGCCTGCCTCTACCACCTCTGCTGATTCTATCATTCTATCCACACCAGTGAGAATTTCCTCCTCTTTTCCATCTGTAAAGTGTGAAATCTTTAACGCTGGGTTGAAATGCTTGTCTTGAGAGTTAAATAATCTGTTCCTGAATCACAAACGTAAACAAAAATTCCCATGTATCACCAGGAATTCTCTCAGGCTGCTTTTTAAAAAAAAAGCACTATGAGGACAGAAATACTTACAGGGTTAGAGTTTGGATAAGTGTAATCTAATTTTATATGTGATAGGATTGCACTAGGCATTGGAGACATACCTGCCCAGAGTAAAGGATCTTGCTTTGCAGAAAGCTATAAACATGTGAAGAAACTCTGAGCTTGTGGATCATCACCTAGAAGCAACTGAGGACAGCAGATGCTGGAGATCAGAGGCGAGAGTGTGGTGCTGGAAAAGCACAGCAGGTCAGGCAGCATCCGAGGAGCAGGAGAATCAACGTTTCAGACATAAGCCCCTCATCAGGAATGAGGCTTTTGGGCCAGGGGTGCTGAGAGATAAATGGGAGGGGGATGGGGCTGGGGGTGAAGGTAGCTGGGAATGCAATAGGTACATGAAGATGGTTGGTGGGGGGGGGGGGGGGGGGGGGGGGGGAAGGTGACAAGTCGGAGAGGAGGGTGGAGCAGATAGATGGGAAAGAAGTTGGAGAGGTCAGGAGGGCGGTGCCATGTTGGAAGGTTGGGGCTGGGATGACGTGAGGGGGGGACAGGTAGGGGAAATGGGGAAACTGGTGAAATCCACATTGATCCCGTGTGGTTGCAGGGTCCCAAGGCAGAAGATGAGGTGTTCTTCCTCCAGGTGTCGGGTGGTTAGGGTTTGGTGATGGAGGAGGCCCAGGACCTGCATGTCCTTGACGGAGTGGGAGGGGGAGTTGAAGTGTTCAGCCTCTGGGCGGTGGGGTTGGTTGGTGCGGGTGTCCCCGAGATGTTCTCTGAAACAATCCGCAAGTTGGTGTCCTGTCTCCCCGATGTAGCGGAGACCACATCGGGTGCGACGGATACAGTAGATGACATTGGTGGAATTACAGGAAAATTTCTGTCAAATGTGGAAAGATCCTTTGGATCCTTGGATGGAGGTGAGGGGGAGGGGGGGGGAGATGCGGGCGCAGGCTTTGCACTTCTTGTGGTGGCAGGGGAGGGTGCTGGGAGTGGGGCGTCGGCTGGCTGGGGAAGTGGATCTGACGAGGGAGTCGCGGAGGGAATGGTCTCTCCAGGGCGCTGATAGGTGTGGGGAGGGAAATATATCCCTAGTGGTGGGGTCTGTTAGTAGGTGGCCGAAATAGCAGAGGATGATGTGATGTATCTGGAGATTGGTGGGGTGGAAGGTGAGGATGGGCATTCTATCCTTGTGTTGGGAGGGGTGGGGTTCAAGGGCGATGGTGCGGGAAGTGGAAAAGATGTGCTGGAGGACATCGTCGACCACGTGGGAGGGGAAATTGCCGTCTTTTAAGAAGGAGGCCATCTGGGATAATCTATGGTAGAATTGGTCCTCCAAGCAGATACAGCAGAAGCGGAGGAATTGGGCATAAGGGGTGGCATTTTTACAGGAGAAAGGGTGGGAGGAGATGTAGTCCAGTTAGCTGTGGGAGTCGATGGGTTTGTAGTAGATGTCCATCATTTGTCGGTCGCCGGAGATGGAGATGGAGAGGTTCAGGAAGGGGAGGGAGGTACCTGAGATGGTCCAGGTGAACTTGAGGTCGGGGTGGAAGGTGTAGTGAAGTTGAAGAACTGTTCAACCTCTTTGTGGGAGCAGGAGGTAGTCATCGATACAGTCATCGATGTAGCGGAGGAAAAGGTGGGGGGGTGGTGCCAGTGTTGCTCCAGGGTAGTAATGGGAGAACAGACAAGACTTCGTAACATGCTGCGGGACACGTCTGGCCAAAGGAGAGCAATACATTGGGAGAAAAGGGAAGGTATTTTTGCAGAAAACCCAGTAGAAAGCCCAAGGCCAGACAGCAGGCTGTAAATATTGTAAAACAATTGGTACTGGTGGGGATCACAACTGGTGCTTTTTTAACATTATACTCCCAGGGTGCAGCCATTCAATGACATCCTTGATCCTGGAAACACAGAGGCAATGATTAATACCAACTCAAAACTGCTTTCAAAATGATTGAGTCGCCAATCAGTACGGCTCTTCCACTCTTCCTGATGTCTCTGTGGTGTTTTGAAATCTAGCGGCATCCCCTTGATGAACTTTTACTGTTAACAGGATTCAGAATTCAGAGCTGGTTACAGGGTCAACCTGGGGGGATTCTTGAACTAATTATTCCCTGCCTCCTTGAGCTGGAGGGTGACCACATAGAATCCCTACTATGTGGAAATAGGCCCTTCGGCCCAGCAAGTCCACACTGACACTCGGAAGAGTAACCCACACAGACCCATTCCCCAACCCTACTACTCTACATTTAGGAGAAAGTGAGGACTGCAGATGCTGGAGATCAGAGCTGAAACTGGGTTGCTGGAAAAGCGCAGCAGGTCAGGCAGCATCCAAGGAGCAGGAGAGTCGACGTTTTGGGCATGACCCCTTCTTCAGGAATGAGGAGGGTGTGCCAAGCAGGGTAAGATGAAAGGTAGGGAGGAAGGACTTGGGGGAGGGGCACTGGAAATGCGATAGGTGGAAGGTCAAGGTGAGGGTGATAGGCTGGAGTGGGGTGGTGGGCGGAGAGGTCAGGAAGAAGATTGCAGGTTAGGAGGGCGGTGCTGAGTTCGAGGGTTGGGACTGAGACAAGGTGGGGGGAGGGGAAATGAGGAAACTGGAGAAATCTGAGTTCATTCCTTGTGGTTGGAGGGTACTCTACATTTACCTCAGAATAATGCAACTAACCTGCACATTGCTGAACACTTTGGGCAATTCAGCATGGCCAGTTCACCTAACCGGCACATCTTTGTGACTGTGGGAGGAAATCCACGCAGACATAGGGAGAACGTGCAAACTCCACACAGACAGTCACCCAAACTCGGCTGGAATCGAACTTGGGTCCCTGGCACTGCAAGGCAGCAGTGTTAACCACTGAGCCATCGTGCCACCCAGAAATATGCTCTCTGTAAGGTTCACAATCTCACAAATTAAGAAGGAAAGCTCTGAAGAAAGGACTCAAAATATTAACTCTACCTTTCTCTTCTTAGATACTGCCAGGCTTCTCAGTTTTCCCAGCAATTTATGTTTTTGTTTCTGATTTCTGGCGATTCTATTTCTTTGGGTGTGTTTTTTCCTCACAAATTAGGAGATTTTTAAAAAAATTAATTCATGAGGCGTGTGCATCATTGGCTGGGCCAGCATTTATTGTCCAAATGTATTACGCTAAATTAGTTAAGAGTCAACCACATTGCTGTGGGTCTGGAGTCACATAGAGGCCAGACTGGGTATGCATAGAAGAATTCCTACCCATAATGACAAGCAACAGTGTCTGCTGTTGGACTAGCTCTTAAGTTCCAGATCTTTACTGACGGATTAATTTCATGATCTGCCATTGTGGGATTCAAACCCATGGCCGCAAACCCATGTTCGCGCACTCTAGTGATTCATGACATTCGCACAAAGCCATCCAGTGGCTGCTCAAACACAGAAATCCAGAGCTCAGTTTGACACCATTTCAAGCAGACTTGCTGTTTTACCCTGGGAGGCATCTTAGAATTCTCACGTGGAACACTGTCATGCAACCAAAACACCAAAATCCCAAACGCGCTGACACCCAAAACCCTGCTCCCATTCCCTCCCTCCCAATTCCCAACCCCACCACACACTCCACCTATACAGACATAGTGCATGGTTCAACACACAATCCCCACACCACCCTACCCCAAACCCCCAGCCCAGCCACAGGCTCCAGTACCTTGTCCGCTGCGTTTTTACTCATCATGAGGGGGAAGATCCTCTCCTGGAATCGCAGTGATGCAGTCTCATTGTTGTTGCAGCCATACATGAATGCGTTGTTCTTTCTGCTGTGTCCATGGAAGTCACAGTAAATGACCACGTCCCGCTCCTCCAGTAACCTGGGGGGGGGGAAATGGGGGGGAGCCTCACTGTTAGCTCACTATTTACCTTCATCCCATTTAATATTTAATCCTTCCTCATTCAATATCCCCCCTTCGATATTTATCACATTTACACCCTCACCAGCTGCCCATTCACATTCTACACATTCACACTCTCCTCATTCAATATAGATTCGATTAGATTCCCTACAGAGTAGAATAGGCCCTTCGGCCCAACAAGTCCACACTAACCCTCTGAAGCGCAACCCACCCAGACCCATTTCCCTCTGACTAATGCATCTAACACTACAGGCAATTTAGCATGGCCAATTCACCTGACCAGCACATCTTTGGATTGTGGGAGGAAACCGGAGCACCCGGAGGAAACCCACGCAGACACGGGGAGAATGTGCAAACTCCACACCGACAGTCGCCTGAGGCCGGAATTGAACCCAGGTCCCTGGCACTCCCTAGTCACACCCTCTCCCCATTCACCGATATCCTGCTCACCCTTACCTGGTTTACCCTATTTGTTTACATACCCACCACATTCACCCGCTGTCAATTCATATGCTTCCTGTTTACCCCCTCCACAATCACCATCTGGCTCTTCAAATCATCATCATTATGGGCGTCACGGTGGCACAGTGGTTAGCACTGCTGCCTCACAGCACCAGGGACCCGGGTTCAGTTCCCGCCTCAGGCGACTGTCTGTGTGGAGTTTGCACGTTCTCCCCGTGTCTGCGTGGGTTTCCTTTGGATGCTCCAGTTCCTTCCCACAGTAAAAGATGTGGATTGGTCATGCTAAATTGCCCGTAGTGTTAGGTGAAGGGATATGGGTGGGTGGCGGGTCAGTGTGGACTTGTTGGGCCGAAGGGCCTGTTTCCACACTGTAGGTAATCTAAACCAATCGTTCACCTTCAGCATTGTATTTCCACATTCACACCGTCCCCACTCACCACCCTCGATCTCCCTGGTATCTAGGTTACTCCTGACACTCATTTCTGCACCATGTTACTGAAGTCCCAGTTACTCGAGATTCGGTCACTCACCTCTGCACCATATTCCTGGTGTGCCAGACACAGGGGAACGCCTCCCGAAGCATGGTGCGGTAGTTCCGGTTCAGGTCACGACCTGCCAGCGAGCAGCGGTAGTTGCCTGTTATCACCCCGTCTGGGTTGAGCATGGGAACCACTTTAAAGATGAACATGTCGCGCAGGAGACAGGCGTCGTCAGAGTTGCCCAGGAGGTGGTCCAGGAAGCCAGCCATCACCCAGGAGCTGTTGGTCTCCCCGGGGTGAACTCTGGCTGTCACCACCACTGCCTTCTTGGCAGGGCTGGTCTCGTGGCTCCTGGCCGGTGAGGTAATGGTCAGTACGGGCACGATATTGCCTGCCAGGCTGTGGCATAAGACCCGTACCTTGCAGTACTGGGACTGGACTGGGTCACTGGCGATGGCTGCCAGGTAGCGTTGTAGGTGGCTGTAGGTGTACGGGTACGAGTGGGCAAAATAGCACGTGTCATTTTTATGGGGGAGCTTGAAACTCCAGGTCAATGAGTACAGGCTCCTGCCCTCATGGCTCAGGCCATTCTTGTAGTAGCGGATCTGCTGGCCCACTCGGTACCAGCCCACCTGCCTCTGCGTAGCCTCCTGCTCCGAGTACAGGAGAGGCCTCAGGCCCTGGTTGTACAGGCTGCTGGCCTTCATCAAGTTGACAATAGTGAAGCGATAGGTGACTCCTGCCCTGGTGTTCCTCACTCGGAAGTAGTACCACTGGGTGTGTTTATCTGTGTACAGGTCCGTGCGGAGAGTCAGCTCATAATCGTACGCCCCTCTGCAACACAGGAACCGCCCCGTTAGCAAAGTGAACCTCATTACCAACACTCAGTCTACCCCTACCCCAACCCCGCCCCAACCTATCCTCTGCCTGGAACAGGCTGCCTCCCTGCATCAGCCATCCTGATCCCTCCCCAGAGCAAACACCCAGACAAGCTAACGCAGCTCGGGGCTATACGGGTCAATGCAAGCACCAAGTAAAAAGTAGGTCCATAGTCCAGCTGGTGGGTGTGGGACAGGGAAGGGGGCTTCAACCTCACAAGAGGGTGAAAAGGAGTGGACAGGTCAGGATATGGCACAGAGCAGCAGAGAGCTATCCTCACAGTCCACACAAGAATCGTACTCACACTCTGACGGCTTTCTGCAGGTTTCCGCTCTCAAATCTCGACTCGAAGATCAGCGCCTCGCCATCCTTGCTGTTGGCACCAGCTGTAGCGAGATGGAGCAGATCCCGACGACCCCCAATACGGGAGCGGGTGAAGTACGAACCTTTTCGGGCTGTCAGAGCACACAGCATCAGGCAGGAAATACCACCACAGAACAGATAAAGGCAGGGCTATAACACGGAGATGGGCCGCTCAATCCCAACATCCTCGGGGAAGAAGGCCATTCAATCCCAACACCACAGGGAAAGACGGACCTACCAATCCCAACATCCACAGGAAAGAGAGGCACTCAATCTCATCTTCCACAAAGGGAGGGATCTCTCAATCCTAATATCCCCAAGGAAGATGGACCTCTCAATTCCAAAATCCACAGGGAAGACGGACCTCTCAATTCTAACATCCACAGGGAAGAGGGGTACTCAATCGCAGCATCCATTGGGAAGCTGGACACCCAATCCCAACATTCTTTGGGAAGAGGGACACCCCAATCCCAACATCCATTGGGAAGAGGGACACCCCAATCCCAACATCCATTGGGAAGAGGGGCACTCAATCCCAACATCCACAGCTCACACCACAACTTCAGTCAACGTATAGGTAATTGCCAGGAGAGGCAGGCAGCTACTGCAAAAATCTCCTGTGGCCATTCCCCTCTCCAACAGATATACCATTTTGAACACTATTTGGGGGGATGGAGGGGTGGAGGTGGATGGCGAGGGTGGAATAGCTAGGCTGTGGCTCTGCTGTAGACCAGGCTCAAGCTAAGTCCAAACAAACATTACTGGAATCATAGAGATGTACAGCATGGAAACAGACCCTTCAGTCCAACTCGGCCATGCATTTACATAGCCTAAATTAATCCAGTCCCATTTCCCAGCACTTGGCACATATCTCTCTAAACCCTTCCTATTCATGTACCCATTCAAATGCCTTTTAAATGCTGTAATTGAACCAACCTCCACCACTCCCTCTGGCAGCTCATTCTATAAAAACATCACCCTCTGCATGAAAAAATTGCCACTTAGGTCCCTTTTATATCTATCCCCTCACACCCTAAACCTATATCCTCTAGTTCTGGACTCCCCCACCCCAGGGGAAAGATCTTATCTTTATCCTATTCATGCCCCTCATGATTTTATAAACTTCTCAGCCTCCGATGCTCCAGGGAAAACAGCCCCAGCCTATTTAGCCTCTCCCTATGGCTCAGGTCCTCCAACCCTGGCAACATTATTGTAAATCTTTGCTGAATGTCTAGGCGTACGATTCTCGCTTTGGGTGCTTTACGGTGATGACTTGCGAGAGGTCCCGGGTTCATATCCCGGACGAGCCCGAGGGTTTTTTTTTGTGGGCGGCACGGTGGCACAGTGGTTAGCACTGCTGTCTCACAGCGTCTGAGATCCGGGTTCAATTCCCGACTCAGACTGTGTGGAGTTTGCACGTTCTCCCCATGTCTGCGTGGGTTTCCTCCGGGTGCTCCAGTTTCCTCCCACAGTCCAAAGATGTGCGGGTCAGGTGAATTGGCCATGCTAAATTGCCCGTAGTGTTAGGTAAGGGGTAAATGTAGGGGTATGGGTGGGTTGTGCTTCGGCGGGTTGGTGTGGACTTGTTGGGCCGAAGGGCCTGTTTCCACACTGTAAGTAATCTAATCTAATCTTTCACATTTCACAACATCCTTCTCAAAGGAAGGAGACCGGAATTACACACAATATTCCAAAAGTGGCCTTAACCAATGTACACCTTCTTCGCTATCCTATCTACCTACTACTCCACTTTCAAGGAGCTATGAACCTGCACTCCAAGATCTCTTTGTTCAGCAACACTCCCCAGAACCTTTCCATCAAGTGTCTAAGTCCTGCCCTGATTTGCCTTTCCAAAATGCAGCACCTCACATTTATCTAAACTAAACTCTATCTGCCACTCCTCGGCCCACTGGCCAATCTAATCAAGATCCTTTTACTCTTCGCTGTCCATAACTTCAATTTTGGTGTAATCTGCGATGACTATACCTACTATGCTCACATCTAAATCATTTATAGAAATGACAAAATTAGTGGACCCAGCAGCGATCCTTAGGGCACTCCACTGGTCACAGGCCTCCAGTCTGAAAAGCAACCCTCCACCACCACCACCACCCTCTGTCTTCTGCCTTTGAGCCAGTTCTGTATCGAAATGGCTAGTTCTCCCTGTATTCCATGAGATCTAACCTTGCTAACCACTCTCCCATGGGGAACCTTGTCGAACGCCTTACTGAAGTCCATATAGATCACATCTACATCACTGATGAAGGGCTCTGGCCCGAAACGTCGAATTTCCTGTTCCTTGGATGCTGCCTAACCTGCTGTGCTTTAACCAGCAACACATTTTCAGCTCTGATCTCCAGCATCTGCAGACCTCACTTTTTACATCTACATCACTGCCCAGATTAATCCTCTTTGCTACTTCTTCAAAAAATTTAATCAAGTTCATGAGACATGATTCCCCACGCACAAAGCCATGTTGAGTATCTCTAATCAGTCCCTGCTTTTCCAAATACATGTAACTCCGGTCCCTCAGGATTTCCTCCAACAATTTGTCCACCACCAATGTCAGGCTCACTGGTCTTTAGTTCCCTAGCTTTTCTGTACCCCCTTTCTTAAACAGTGGCACCACCTTAGCCAAACTCCAGGTCATCCAGCACCTCACCTGTGACTATCGATGATACAAATATCTCAGCAAGGGGCCCAGCAATCACTTCCCTAGCTTCCCACAGAGTTCTCGGCTACACCTGACCAGGTCCTGGGGATTTATCCACTTTTATGTGTTGTACGACATCCAGCATCTCCTCCTTTAAATGCCACCAGCTATTTTCCCACATTCTATATCTTCCACATCCTTCTCCACAGTAAACACTGATGCAAAATACTTGTTTAGTATCTCCCCGTCTTCTGTGGCTCCACACATCGGCTGCTTTGCAATCTTTGAGGGGCCTTATTCTCTCCCTTTTTGTCCTTAATATGTGGATAAAAACCCTTTGGATTTATCTTTACCTTATTTACCAAAGCTATCTCATCTCCCCTTTTTGCCCTCCTGATTTCCCTCTTAAGTGTACTCCTACTGCTATTATCCTCTTGCAAGGGTTCACTCAACCTCTGCTGTCTATATCTGGGCTTTTGCCCGAAACGTCAATTTTCCTGCTCCTCGGACGCTGCCTGACCTGCTGTGCTTTTCCAGCACCACACTCTTGACCCTAATCTCCAGCATCTGCAGTCCTCACTTATACCTGACATATGCTTCCTTCTTCTTGTTGACCGAAGCCTCAACTTATCTAGTCATCTCGCATTCCCTACACCTCCCAGCCTTTCCATTCACCCTAACAGGAAAATTCCATCTCGGGACTCCCATTATCTCATTTCTGAAGGCTTCCCATTTTCCAGCCGTCCCTTTACCTGCGAACATCTGCCCCCAATCGACTTTTGAAAATTCTAGTCTAATACCATCAAAATTGGCCTTTCTCCAATTTAGAGCTTTGACATTTGGATCTGGCCTACACTTTTCCATCACTGGTAGGAGGACTCGCTAGTCAGGAGCACAGCCAGGCATTTCCGTGGCCGCGATTGAGGCTCCAGAATGGTGTGTTGCCTCCCTAGTGCCAGGGTCGAGGATGTCTTTGAGCGGTTGCATGAAATTCTTCAGAGGCAGGCAGAGGTCATTGTACACATTGGTACCAATGACCCATTTGGAAAAGGCCTAAGGTCCTCAAGAGTGGTTAGAGGGAGTTTGGCAGAAAGTCAAAACGCAGGACTTCAAGGGTAGCAATTTCGGGACTACTTCAGGTGCCATGTGTTAGTGAGAGTAAGAATCGGAGAATTTGGCAGACGAATGCACGGCTTGAGAGCTGGTCCAGGGATTCGGATTCTTGGATCATTAGGATCTCTTTTTGGATGGAGATGACCTGTACATCTTGAACTTGAACTGGAGGGGGACAATTACCCTGGTGGGAATATTTGCCAGAGTCACTTGGGAGGGTTTAAACTAGTGTGGCAGGGAGGGTGGGATCCAGAGCAGAAGGGAGATGAAAGAGAAGGTTGAAGATAGTAAATAAAAACTAATGAAAGCAAGTTAAATAGTAAAGGCAGTGTTGGTAATCCTGCTCTTAGACAGGGCAGGCAAGAGCACAACAGGAAGCAATGTAAGAGGCCTGACAGGTAAGGCAAATTAACTCAGGACATGGATGGTACATGGAACTGGGATATTATAACTTTTACAAAACATGGCTGAGGGAGAGACAGGGCTGGCAGTTCAGTGTGCCGGGAAACAAATGCTGTAGGAACGGTAGAAAAAGAAGCAAGAGAGGAGGGAGAGTTGCATTTTTGATTTGGGAGAACATCATGGCAATACTGAGAGAAGATACTCTTGAAGGTTTGTCCACTGAGTCTATCTGGGTAGAACTGAAAGGGGGGAGATCACTTTGACAGTATTGTATTGTAGGCCCTCCCCCAACAGTCAGCAGGAGATTGAGTAGCAAATATGTCAGGGGATCACAGGTATCTGCAAAAATAACTGGTATGTAATGGTGGGGGATTTTTAGCTTGCCCAGCATTGATTGGGACTACCATATTGTTCAACGCTTGAATGGAGAGATGTTTGTGGAGCATATTCAGGAAGAATTTCTCTTGCAGTTTGTAGATGACCCTACTAGAGACAAGGCAAACTTGACCTCATCTTGGGAAATACAGCTGGGCAAGTGACGGAAGCATTAGTGAGGGAGCACTTTGGGTAAAAAATGAGGTCTGCAGATGCTGGAGATCACAGCTGCAAATGTGTTGCTGGTCAAAGCACAGCAGGCCAGGCAGCATCTCAGGAATAGAGAATTCGATGTTTCGAGCATAAGCCCTTCATCAGGAATAATCCTGATGAAGGGCTTATGCTCGAAATGTCGAATTCTCTATTCCTGAGATGCTGCCTGGCCTGCTGTGCTTTGACCAGCAACACATTTGCAGGGAGCACTTTGGGACCAGTGACTATAATTCCATTAGTTTGTAAAATAGCTATGGAAAAGGCTTGGTCCAGTCCACTGGTTCAAGTTCTAAATTAGGACAAGGCCAATTTTAATGGTGTTAGACAGGAACTTTCAAAAGTTGATTGGGAGAAGCTATTTGCAAGCAAAAGAATGTCTGTGAAGTGAGAAGTTTTCAAAAGTGAGTTAATGAGGATTCAGGGATGCATGTTCCTATTAGAGTGAATGGTAAGGCTGGCAGGAGTGGGGAATCCTGACTGACTAGATTTATTGAGGCTCTGGCCAAGAAAAAGAAGGAGGCATATGACGTGTATAGACAGCTGGAGTCAAATTAATTCCATGAGGGTGTGGGCACACACCAAAAAAACATCAAGAAGGCTATAAGGGGACACAAGGTGGCTTTGGCAAATAAGTTAGAGGAGAATCTAAAGGTATTCTACAAGTTCCTACAAGTACATGAAGGGCAAAAGAGTAACTAGGGAGAGAAAGGACCTCTCAAAGATCAACAAGACCATCTATGTGCGGAGCCAGAAGAGATGGGTGAAATCCTAAATGAATATTTCTCATCAGTATTTACCATCCAGCTAGTCAGCTTGGGAAATAAATAGTGAAATCTTGAAGAGACTCCAGTTTACAGAATAGAAGGTCTGGACATCTTAAAAAACAATAATGTAGATAGATTCCTTGGACCTGATGAAGTCTATCCCAGGACTTTGTGGGAGGCTAGGGAGGGGATTGCAGGATCCAATGCAGAGATATTGGTATCACCAACAGCCACAGGTGGAGTGCCTGAAGATTGGAGGGTGGCTAATGTTGTGTTATTATTAAAGAAAGGCTGTAGGGAAATGCTTGGGAACTACAAACCGATGAGCCTAACGCCTGTTGTGGGTACGTTGTTCGAGGAGATTCTGAGAGACAGGATCTACAGGCATTTGGAGACGCAAGGACTCATTTGGGTAGTCAACATGGCTTTGTGTCTGGAAAATGTGTCTCACACGGATTTGATTGAGATTTTTAAAGGGCAGACTATGAAAATAGATGAGGGTAGTTAGTGCAGCAGACATTGTCTACATGAACTTAAGCAAGGTTTTTGACATGGTGGGTTGTTGAGTAAGGTTAAATCTCATGAGATCCAGGAAGAGTTAGCCAATTGCATCCACACTTGGCTAGAAGGTAGAAGACAGAGGGTGGTGGTAGAGGTTGTTTTTCAAAATGGAGGCCTGTGACCTGTGGTTTGCCACAGGGATGGGTGCAGGGTCCACTGCTATTTGTCATTTATACAAATGATTTGGATGAGGATTTAGGAGATATGGTTAGTAAGTTTGCAGATGACACCACGATTAGTGGTATAGTGGACAGTGAAAGGATTATCTGGGAATATAGTGTAATCTTCATCAACTGATGATCTAGGCTGATGAATGTCAGATGGAGTTTAATTTAGATAAATGCAAGGTGTTGCACTTATGTAGGTAAAACTGGGGCAGGACTTACACAGTCAATGGGAAGGCCCTGGCAAGTGTTTTAGAACAAAGAGATCTAGAGGTACAGGTTCTTAGCTCCTCGAAAATGGAGTCACCTTGAAGTGACAGGGTGGTGAAGGACATGCATGCTTTCATCAATCCGAGCTTTAGGGATGAAGGTTGGGACATCATGTTGCAGCTATACACGATGTTGGTGAGGCCACAGTTGGAGTTCTGGTCACGCGCTGTTCTAGAAAGGATATTATTGAACTAGAACGATTTACTAGGATGCTACCCAGGCTGGAAGGTTTGAGTTAAAAGGAGAGGATGGATAGGCTGGGACTTTTCTTCCTGGAGCGTAGGAGACCTTATAGAGGCCTATAACACCATGAGAGGCGTAGTTTAGGTGGATAGCCAACAACCTTTCCCCATGGTAGGCGAGTCTAGATGGTATAGGTTTAAGCTGAGAGGGAAGAGATACAAAAGAGTGTGGAGGGTTAATGTTTTCACACAGAAGGTGATGAGTGTCTGGAATAGGCTGCCAGAGGTAGTGGTGGTGGCAAGTGCACTTTTGTCATTGAAGAACCATTTGGACAGGAACATGAATGGGATAGGTATGGAGGGATATGGACCAAACACAGACAAATGGGTCTAGATTCATTGTGAAAACTGGGTGGCATGGACAAGTTGGGCTAAAAGGCCTGTTTCCATGCTGTAAACCTCCATGAACTATACATGAGGAAGAGGGCCTCTCAATCCATGAGGAATAAAGACATTTAATTCCCAACAGAAAGCTGGAATGGATAAGCTCAGTTCAGGTCAGGGTATTGGGTGGTGGGCTGTCATTGAGAGCTGACCCTAGCTGTAAGGGTCAGAGACCCTTTCCCCAAGCTTCATCCTGGGATTCAAAGTGGGTGGGGAGTCATTGATGACCCACCCCCACCCTGGAATCCTGGGATAAGATGGGGTAAAGACACATCTGAAAGATTCTCATTGGTGTGTAATGAGGTGGAAATAGATTCAAATACAGATATGAGTGAGAGTGTCTAAAAGTTTTGTCATGGAGATGGGTTCACAGTTAAACCCCAGGTGAGGAAAGGGCTGACAACACATAGTCCTCGTTAGCAAAATGGGTAATGTTGGGGACAAAATATATAAATTGGGAGTGAAACTCAGCAGATCTGGCAGCATCTGTTGGAAGAAAGCAGCGTTAATGTGTTGAGTCCAGTGACTCTTCATCAGAAATAACTACAACTGGGGAAAAGTAGTATTTATGCTGAAGACGTAGTGGAGTGGATGGAGAGTGAGCTGTCAGGTGGAGACAGAGGTCAGAAACGGAGAGAGAGAGGGGGAGAAGGGGAGAGAGAGAGAGAGAGAGAGGTGGGGTGTGGGGGGGTGGGGAGAGAGAGTGAGTGAGAGAGAAAGAGAGAGGGGGTGAGACCGGGTGAGAATGAGAGAGATATCAAAGGGGTTGTGAACAAGGAGACTATGGTGAACAGGCCAGATGGAGTGAAACTGAGAGTCAAGAGGATGAGAGAAGGAGCTGGCTGTGCTGAGAGCAGCTTAGGAACTGACAAAGCCTGGGTTGAGGAGGTGGGTAAAGGACATGGAAAAAGGGGTACAGATCCGAAAATGATTGACCTCGATATTGAGTCCTGAAGGCTGCAGGGTCCCGAAGTGGAAAACGAGATGCTGTTCTTCCAGCTTGCCCTTGGCCTGGCTCGAAAACTGCAGCAGGCCTGAGGCAGAGGTGCAGGCCGGCCAACACGGCATTGTGTCAAAATGGCAGGCAACAGGACGTTCAGGGTCACTTTTTGTGGACGGAACGTAGGTGTCCTACATTTTGTTTCCCCAGAGGAGAGGAGACTGTATTGTGAACCGACGCAGAGGGTAATTTCTGGCTGATGGGGTTGCCAGAAGGCAGATATAACAGAAACAGAGAAAGATAACACCATAAAGGGAGTTGAACAAGAAGAATGGGAATTTTAAATTTGTAACTGTAAGCTCGGAGTCAGAACTCACCTCCATCGATACAGAATACCACGGTTCTGCCATGTTCCCCACCACACTCTGGCACCTCCTCATGTAGACTGGGCTGGGATAGTCTCTCAGCTTCTCGAGGGCTCCACTCTGCCAGGAGGAACACAAAGAAATAAAAGGTCACTCCAAGCAAACACACCGGTGTCATGGCCCAACCATCCAATGAGGATGGATTCTTCTAATGGCACGTTTTCTGGAGTGGCCTCTTTGCTGTCTCAGACACAGTCTGTCCCTTCTCCCAACAGCATCCCCCACACCCTGACACCATTGCCCCCTCTCTCCCTCAGCTCCTGAATTCACCTCTCCATGGTCTTACCAATGTGGTGGATCTGTTCCTTGATGACCTCGCACTCTATTGGCCATCGTGGGGCAAGCTGTGACCCCGAGGATGTGACAGCATAAAGACTGAGGGGTTCCCGAAGGCGAGGAACGTGTCTCCCGGCACGATAGGCAAACACCAGCTGTCGGGTCCTCAGTAACTTGGGCTCACTAAGGAAGGAATCTGGAATGTTCAAATGGAAACAGTGCTTTACACCCCTATCATATTCCCATTAATGTTAGCACTGTCATCACCCTCCCATTCTGTCTGCCTATCTAGCTGTTAGATATGCAGACAGTCAGGCCCACACTGTCAGTGTGCAAATAGGTGTTCACAAATCAACCGTGTACAGAGACTTGATCTGCAGTCAATGAACCCCCACAAACGCACAAGATAAATCCCAGACAAACGTACTCCCTCACCCCAAACCCATACAGATACAAACTGCCCACCTCCCCTTAAACACACACACACAATATCCAACTATTGTCAAAATGCAGACCCCATGGTGCACTGAAACTATTCCTGGAGTTGTCACAAAAGCTAAATAGAACATAGAACATTACAGCGCAGTACAGGCCCTTCAGCCCTTGATGTTGCACCAACCTGTGGAACCAATCTGAAGTCTATCTATCCTACACTATTCCACTTTCATCCATACGTCTATCCAATGACCATGTAAATGCCTGTAAAGGTGGCGAGCCTACTACTGTTGCAGGCAATGCGTTCCATGCCCTTACTACTCTCTGAGTAAAGAGACTACCTCTGACATCTGTCTTATATCTATCATCCCTCAATTTGAAGCTATGGCCCCATCAATACTTTTATTTAAGTTTGCAAAGTGCCCAAACCTGATCATGCTTCATAAGCTTTTTTGATCAATTTTAAGCATGAATGTGAACAACCTGTCCAAATCTTCATCGTGATCAAATCATCCAATTCCCAAAACCTTTTGCATCCTATCTTACTCATGTGTGGTAAACATGTATGCTAAGGCCATGCCTTGCTTTCCCTTCGGTGAAGAAGTAACTCAGGTCCACATTTTTACTGCATTTTTACACTGGTCATAATGCTCATTTTCAGGAAATCCGTGTGCAATCATACCCTGAAACATAGTCTGGTTTGCCAAAGAATAACTATTTCAACAGGATTCAGGTTCATGCATTTATGAGAGTTTTATTTCACTCATCTCCCCCCTCCCCTGCTGATTACTAGCTTTTCATATTGACACAATCAATTCAAACCCAATTAACTCTAATTAATGCATCCACCACCATTTCCATCATTCTATTAGTTCTCAGACATTCCTGCAGATCAAACAAGAAGATAACAGCTCAAACTGTAAATGCAATTTTCATCCATGAGCCCACCAAGTCACTCCCCAGTGACCCCCTGCTCTTCCCTTCCCTCCATGTCCCTCCACCTCCCCCTCACTCTGTATAACGTTGGGACCCCTCCCTTCCCCCTCACTCACAGTGTAATGTCGGGACGTCCTCCTCTCCTTCCTCCTGCTCGGTCGAACTCCTGCTGACCTCAGTCTGCCCTCTGCTTGGGGTTGATGGGGATTCTCCAATTGGATTCATTCTCTCGGGGAGTTAGGGTCTGTCATCCGAACCAAGGACACCATGTCAGCACCTTTCACGACACCCCTCCACCTCACTTCCACTGTCAATATCTCCACTGTCAGCAATATTTACTCTGACTACACCACCACCACCTCCACATGTTCAGTCAACACCCCTCCAGCATCAATTCCTCCTCTCCCCCCATCATCAACACCCTTCCCCCTCCCCCACCACCATCAACATCCCCTCTCCCTCCACCAGCAACTCTCCCTCTCCCCAACCAACAACCCCTCCACCACCAACTACTCCTCCCCCTCCACCATCAACCCCCGCTCCCCCTCCACCATCAACTTCCCCTCCCCCTCCACCACAAACTTCCCCACCCCTCCACCATCAACCCTCCCCTCCCCCTCCACTATCAACTTCCCCTCCCCCTCCACCACCAACCCTCCCCTCCCCTTCCACCATCAACCCCCCCCACCATCAACTTCCCCTCCTCCTCCACCATTAACGACCCCTCCCCCTTCACCATCAACTCCCCTCCACCATCACCGTCAACTCCCCCTCCCCCTCCACCATCAACTCACCCACCATCTTCACCATCAACTTCCCCTCCCCTAATACCATCAACTCCCCCTCCCCAACCAACAGCAACTTCCCCTCCCCCTCCAATATCAACTCCGCCTCCCCCCTCCACCATCAACATCCCTCCATCTCCACCATCAACTCATTTTCCCGTTCCTCCATCACCACCCCCTCCACCGACCACACTGCCTCTATTGTCATCTTCCCCTTGTTCACTCTGCAACTGTCAGTATTTAGATCGTTAAAAATCACACAAAACCAGGTTATAGTCCAACAGGTTTAATTGGAAGCACTAGCTCCGAAAGCTATTGTGCTTCCAATCAAACCTGTTGGACCATAACCTGGAGTTGTGTTATTTTTAACTTTGTACACCCCAGTCCAACACCGGCATCTCCAAATCATGAGTATTTAGATCGGTCACACTGACACTGTCAGTATTTAGATCGGTCACACTGACACTGTCAGTATTTAGATCGGTCACACTGACACTGTCAGTATTTAGATCAGTCACTCTGACACTGTCAGTATTTAGATCAGTCACTCTGACACTGTCAGTATTTAGATCACTCACACTGACACTGTCAGTATTTAGATCGGTCACACTGACACTGTCAGTATTTAGATCGGTCACACTGACACTGTCAGTATTTAGATCGGTCACTCAGACACAGCCAGTATTTAGATCGGTCACTCTGACACTGTCAGTATTTAGATCGGTCACTCTGACACTGTCAGTATTTAGATCAGTCACACTGACACTGTCAGTATTCAGATCGGTCACTCTGACACTGTTAGTATTTATATCAGTCACTCTAACATTGTGAGTATTTAGATCAGTCACTCTGACACTTGAATGCTGCCTGACCTGCTGTGCTTTTCCAGCAACACATTTTCACTCAGACACTGTGAGTATTTAGATCGGTCACACTGACACTGTCAGTATTTAGATCAGTCACACTGACACTGTCAGTATTTAGATCGGTCATTCTGACACTGTCAGTATTTATGTCAGTCACTCTGACACTGTCAGTATTTAGATCGGTCACACTGACACTGTGAGTGTTTAGAACGGTCACTCTGACACTGTGAGTATTTAGATCAGTCCCTCTGACACTGTCAGTATTTAGATCGTCACTCTGACACTGTCAGCATTTAGAACAGTTACTCTGACACTGTCAGTATTTATATCGGTCACACTGACGCTGTCAGTATTTAGATCGGTCACACTGACACTGTCAGTATTTAGATCAGTCACTCTGACACTGTCAGTATTTAGATCAGTCACACTGACACTGTCAGTATTTAGATCAGTCACTCTGACACTGTCAGTATTTAGATCCGTCACTCTGACACTGTCAGTATTTAGATCAATCACTGTCACTGTCAGTATTTAGATCGGTCTCTCTGACACTGTCAGTATTTAGATCAGTCACTCTGACACTGTCAGTATTTAGATCAGTCACTCTGACACTGTCAGTATTTAGATCAGTCACTCCGACACTGTCAGTGTTTAGATCAGTCACACTGACACAGCCAATGTTTAGATCAGTCACTCTGACACTGTCAGTATTTAGATCAGTCACACTGACACTGTCAGTATTTAGATCAGTCACACTGACACTGTCAGTATTTAGATCAATCACTCTGACACTGTGAGTATTTAGGTCAGTCACACTGACACTGTCAGTATTCAGATCGGTCACACTGACACTGCCAGTATTTATATCAGTCACTCTAACATTGTGAGTATTTAGATCAGTCACTCTGACACTTGAATGCTGCCTGACCTGCTGTGCTTTCCAGCAACACATTTTCACTCAGACACTGTGAGTATTTAGATCGGTCACACTGACACTGTCAGTATTTAGATCAGTCATACTGACACTGTCAGTATTTAGATCGGTCATTCTGACACTGTCAGTATTTATGTCAGTCACTCTGACACTGTCAGTATTTAGATCGGTCACACTGACACTGTGAGTGTTTAGAACGGTCACTCTGACACTGTGAGTATTTAGATCAGTCCCTCTGACACTGTCAGTATTTAGATCGTCACTCTGACACTGTCAGCATTTAGAACAGTTACTCTGACACTGTCAGTATTTATATCGGTCACACTGACGCTGTCAGTATTTAGATCGGTCACACTGACACTGTCAGTATTTAGATCGTCACTCTGACACTGTCAGCATTTAGAACAGTTACTCTGACACTGTCAGTATTTATATCGGTCACACTGACGCTGTCAGTATTTAGATCCGTCACTCTGACACTGTCAGTATTTAGATCAATCACTGTCGCTGTCAGTATTTGGATCGGTCAATCTGACATTGTCAGTATTTTGATTGGTCACTGTGACACCTGCTGCACTTTTCCAGCAACACATTTCCACTCTGACACTGTCAGTATTTATATTGGTCACTCTGGTACTGTCAGTATTTATATCAGTCACTCAAACACTGTGAGTATATAGCTCGGTCACACTGACACTGTGAGTATTCAGATCCATCGCTCTGACACTATCAGTACTTATATCGGTCACACTGACACTGTCAGTATCTCGATAAGTCACACACTGTCACTGTCACCATCAGTATTTCAATTGGTCACTCTGACACTGTCAGTATTTACTCTGACAAGGTGAGTATTTAGATCGGTCACACTGACACTGTCAGTGTTTATATTGGTCACACTGACGCTGCCAGTATTTCAATCAGTCACATTGACACTGTCAGTATTTATGTCAGTCACTCTGACACTGCCAGTATTTAGATCGGTCACTCTGACACCACCGGACACTGTCTCTCACATACAACCCAATGATTGTTTTTACCCTCTGGTAGTTTTGTCTTCATTTATATTTTTAAAAAAAAGTCCCCTCTCCTTCGAACTTTGAGCCTTACAAAAGTATTACCAACCCTTTATTGAACTCATCCCCTTTAAATTAAAACAAACTGAATACCCTCACCTTGAAGTTCCAGACTCTGGCAATACCTGGACACATAGCCCACCTACAAAAAGAGAACAGTATGAAGATTAGAGCATACAGAATGGACCAGCCTCTCAGAGTCCTCCCCTCAGAAGGACAGAAGTGGAGGCACTCCCTGATAATTCCATTTCGAGCTGCACTGGTCCTGACACAGTGATTGATACTCAAATGTGACAGGACCTGGACAATATCCAGGCTTGGGCTGACCAGTATTCGCACCACACAGATGTCAGGCAATCACCATCTCCAATAAGAGATATTTCAATCACTGCCCCTTCTGGTGTATTTTTCTGAAAGGGTTAATACTCCGGAGTGCCCGAAGCTGCCTTCTTGAACCAATGCAGTTCATGTGATGTAGTCAGCGCACAGTACTGTTAAGGAAGAATGTATTTTTCATTCATTCATGGGATGTGGACATCACTGGCTGAGTCAGTATTTCTTGTCCAACCCCAATTACCCTGGAGAAGGAGGTAGTGAGTTGAAGTCACAAAGGTGTTGGACACCCACAGTTAGGGAGTTCCAGATTTTGACCCAGAATTATAGAATTTTTCCCATGCAGGAGGCCATTTGGCCCATTGTGCAAATTCAATTACCTTGTGCCAACCTCCTGCCATTTCCCCACATCCCTGCACACCATTTCTAAACCAATAATCATCCTATACCTTCCTGATGCCTCAATTGATCCTGCCTCCACCACATTTTCAGCTCATTCCAAAAAAATGGTTTTCCTCATTACCAACCTCCTTCAGGCCCACACCCCTGGAGCAGGGGGAACCTGAACTTGGGTCTCCTAACTCAGAGTCAGGGACATTACCACTGCTCCACAACTCTTAAAGTAACAAATGTTATCAGGTTAAGCAGCCACCAGTGAGCAACAGTAATAGAAACAAAATTAAACGATTAACAGATAGTTATAGAAAGTCAACAGAAGCTCATCAAATTAAAATGACATCATCCGGTCCAATGACGCACTCTGACCCCTGCAGTGCCCATCAGACTTGAAAAGCCTCAACCGTGCTCCTGAGCGCAGATGTAACTAGAAAAGAAGGGGCAGACTGTCAGGAATGACGAGACCCTGCATGGCTCACAGTCTGGACCAGGCCAAGGGGTAGACCCACAAGAAGGCTTGTAGACTTGTCTCCCCTCATTACTTTCTACCCTCCGCACTGGGGGGCCTGTAGATCAGGAGCGTGGGGCTGAAATGCAGCCAACATTTAGGGAGTAACACCTTCAAAAAACTAAAAATGGAGCACTTGACCATCTCCGCCAAGCCACAAACATTACTCAAGGCTTGGCACCCAGTGACATGACTCAAACTATGGTTGCACAGCACTCTTCATCCCAGAGCCCCAATGTAAGAGGGGAGGGCCCCTTTGTAGTGGGCTCTCCACTGAGGATCACTGCCACCAGAGGGCAAAACATTATGCCAAGGTGCGTCTGGGCAGCGGGCGAAGGTGGTGAAGTGGAGAGTGTGACGTTTTGGCTTGGGCTCAGGCAGAATTTATTAAAATAAAGCAAGATCTGGCCAAAATAGACTGAGAACTGCTATTTGAGGGTATACTGACAGCAGAACAGGGGGAGGCATTCAGACAGGAAATAAAGAGAGTGCATGCTCAACATGTTCCCTTTAGGGTTAAATACAGGAGCAATAGTGGCTCAGTGGTTAGCACTGCTGCCTCACAGCACCAGGGTCCCAGGTTTGATTCCAGCCTCAGGTGACTGTCTGTGTGGAGTTTGCACATTCTCCCCGTGTCTGCGTGGGCGTGCTCCGGTTTCCTCCCACAGGTCAGGTGAATTGGCCATGCTAAATTGTCCATAGTGTTAGGTGCATCATTCAGAGGATAGTGGGTGGGTAACTCTTCGGAGGGTCGGTGTGGACTGGTTGGGCCGAAGGGTCTGTTTCCACACTGTAGGGAATCTAATCTAATCTAAAGCAAACCCAGAGAACACTGGATGTTGATTAAATATTCAGGACTGGTTAAAAAGGAAAAGAGAAACGTATAAAGGTATGGAGTGAGCAAAACAATGGTGATCCCAGAGGAGTGTAGGAAATGCAGGAGAAACAGGAACAGAAACTTAAGCAGATCATGTAAAAACAACAGGGCTGTTGTAGTAGGTGATTTTGACTTCCCAACCATTGACTAGAACTGCTTTAGTGCCAAGAGCTTGGATGGTGCAGAATCTACTAAGTGCATTCAGGAAGGTTTCTTGAAACAATATGCAGATACTGAGATGAGGGAAAGGGCCGAAGTAGACCTTGTATCAAGGAATGATCCTGACCAGGTAATTGGAATTTCAATAGGGGAGCATTTTAGGAACAATTATCATAAATTTATAAGTTATGGAACAGGGTAAGACTGGTCTCTGGGTGAAAATGCTAAATTGGGGGAAGGCTAATTACAACAGTATTAGACAGGAACCGGAAAAATTGGATATGGGGCAACTGCTTGAAGGTAAATCCACATCTGGGAGTCGTTTAAGGCCAGTTAGTCAAGCTGCAGGACATGTGCATGTTCCTGTGAGAATGAAAAATAAGGATGGCAAAATTTGGGAACTTTATATGATGAGAGAAATGGAAAGGTTAGTCAAAAACGAAAAGAAAGCATACGTAAGGTTTGGGGAGCAGAAGACAAACTAGGCCTTTGAGGATTGTAAGGGAAGCAGAAAAGAACTTTAAGAGTGCTAGGAGGGAGCATGAAATGTCCTTGACATGTAGAATTAAGGAGAATCTCAAGGTATTTTATATATATATTAAAGGTACTGCAGTAGCTTGGTAAATGAGGGAATTTATACATGGAACCAGAGGAGGTGAGTGAGGACCTTATTCAGTGCTTTGCATTGGCGTTCAGCAAGGTGAAGGACATGGATATTGGTAAGATTCAGGAGGGGGCTTGTTGATACTCGAAGGTATGTTGATATCAAGGAAGTGGAGGTGTCTTGAAAAAACCTTAAGGTAGAAATATCCCCCAGGCCTCATGGGATCTATCCCAGAATACTGAAGGAGGCAAAGGAGGAAGGTGCAAGGTTACAGGAGGAGCAAAACAGACTCAATGGGCCAAAGGGTCTCTTCTGTACAGTATGATTCTTTGATGGTTTGATTCTATGATTTCATCAGATTGAGGGGAGCTTCCTACAGCTTCAATATTAATTATTTCAGAATCATTACTCCTACAATGGTGTTGTACAATACATCAGCCTCTAATTTGATTGGTAAATACAATCATTGTGTGCTTTAACTTCTGAAGTGATTAGAAGTTGCTTGATCCTATCTAAAGTAATTTGTTGGCTCAGGTTCCAGCAGCGTTCTCAAGTAGGTTCTTTGAGCTCAATCAGGTGCAAGTTCATAACTCTTTGAAAATGGTGCCATCTGCAGACAGGGTGGTGAAGGTGGCATTTGACACGCTTGCCTTTATCGGTCGGAGCATTGAGTAAAGGAGTTGGAACATCATGCTATGGCTGCACAATACATTGATAAGGCCACATTTGGAGTACTGCATACAATCCTGGTCACCCTGCTATAGGAAGGATGTTACTAAATTGGAAAGGGTGCAAAGAAAATTTACCATGGATGTTCCTGAGATTGGATGACACTAAGTGCTCAAGTTGCATTGAAGTCTATTTTATGCTCATGATTACGTCCCTGTTTTGTGCATTCACAGTCTGTCATAAATATGGCAGATTATATTGTGATCAGGAGCCTTCTTGGTTACTGGATATACAATGAACAGGTTAGGATAGGGGAGAACGTGCCTGGAGCCAGGCAGACTCAGCCCTAGTTCCAAATGTGTCTGGACTTCAGTGTATGTTACTGAAAGCAGATCCCATTCCTTAGCAGAATGAGACTTAAACGTTTTCCCGCATATTACACGGTTGACTTCTTCTCATGTGTTAGGCATTGTTCTCGGGAATATTTCGACAATTTCAAGGGGTAATCTGTTAAAACAACAGCATCCAAATCGTGTTATAGATGTGGTCAGCAATCTGGATTCTTCATCCAGAAGAAATGGTCAGTAGCTACTCTCTGTTTGGTAAAGATTAGATTCCACACAGTACAGAAACAAGTCCACACTGACCCTCCGAAGAGTAACCCTACCCTATATTTCCCTCTAACTAATGCAGCTAACACTATGGGCAATTTAGCATGACCAATTTACCTGATCTGCACATCTTTTGTGATTGTGAGAGGAAGCCAGAATATCCAGAGAAAAACCACACAGACACAGGGAGAATGTGCAAACTCCACACAGACAGTCACCTAAAGTGGGAATTGAACCCAGGTCCCTGTTGCTGTTAGTCAACAGTGCTAACCACTGAGCCACCGTGCTGTAATGGCAGCCAGCTTCAACAGATGTTCCACTTTGATAAATGGATGGATCTTAGATTTCACTACTTTGATTCCTGAAGTTAAACCCACAACAATTCTCACACTGTTTATTGTTTCTGGGAGCATAATCATAATTGAAAACCGTCATCTTAGTGCGGTAATTGGAGAGATATCTTCTGTCACCCTCACCTCACCTCTGGAATAAAGCTCCTTTGACACGTTTGAATCAAAAGCTGACATGATGGACAGGAGCTGAGATGCCCTGGCAGAACCCAAACTGGGCAACACTGAGCAGGTTATTGCTAGGCAGGTGCTGCTTAATAGCTGTGTTGACACCTTCCATCACTTTATTGATGACCGAGAGTAGACTGATGGAGCTGGAATTGGTCTGACTGGATTCGTCCGGCCTTTTGTGGATAGGACATACTTGGGTAATTTTCTATGCTGCCGGATAGATGCTAGTGCTGTAACTGTACTGGAATAGTTAGGCTATGGGAACGGCAAGTTCTGGAGCACACGTCTTCAGTACTATTGCCAGAACGTTGTTAGAGCTCACAATCTTTGCTGTATCCAGTGCCTCCAACTATTTCTTGATATCACATTGAGTGAAAAATATTGGCTGAAGATTGCTAAGTTAAAACATTGCCCGTTGATTGGAAGCTGGATTAAAGATTATAATGCTTTATGTCAGTTTCAGAATTTCCAGTTCACAGGATCCAGTGCCTGCTCTTCACAACAGACACAATCCCTTTACACACCTATCCCCCATCAAGATGGTTTCAGGACTCTCCATTTTTTCCCAGGAAAAAGGCCAGAACCATGCCCATCCATTGCCACTCTCCACCGCCTGATCTAACTGGTCCTTACTGGAAATAAATTCTCCTTTAACTCCTCTCAGTTTCTTCACATCAAAGTTGTGGCTATTGGTATCCTCAGTGAAGCCAGTCTCTTGCTGGGATATGTGGAACATTCCTTGTTTCCGTCCTACTCGGGTCCCTCCTTACAACTCTTTTCTCCAGTACATTGATGACACCATCAGTGCTGTTTCTCTTTCTGGCTTGGAATTAGGAATCGTGTCAATTTCACTTCCAAATTCCATCCTCCTTTCATCTCCAACTGGTCCACCTCTGACTCCTCTCTCCCCATTCCTCAACATCTCTGTTTCCGTATCTGGGGATAGGCTGGCCGCTGATATTCCCTACAAATCCATTGATTCCCACAGTTAGCTGGTTTATACATCCTCACGCCCTGCTTCCTGTGAAGACTCCATTCCATTCTCCCAGTGCTTCTGCCTTCGATGGGTTTGTTTTGATGATGCAATCTTCTGCAGGGGTCCTCAGAAATATCCATCTTTTACTTCAATCAAGGGTGGCATGGTGGCACAGTGGTTAGCACTGCTGCCTCACAGCGCCAGAGACCCGGGTTCAATTCCCGACTCAGGCGACTGACTGTGTGGAGTTTGCACATTCTCCCCGTGTCTGCGTGGCTTTCCTCCGGGTGCTCCGGTTTCCTCCACAGTCCAAAGATGTGCGGATCAGGTGAATTGGCCATGCTAAATTGCCCGTGGTGATAGGTAAGGGGTAAATGTAGGGGTATGGGTGGGTTGCGCTTCGGTGGGTCGGTATGGACTTGTTGGGCCGAAGGGCCTGTTTCCACACTGTAAGTAATCTAATTCCCACCACTGGATGGGCCTCTCAACTGTATCCAACACATTTCCTGTATTTCTGCCCTCACCCCTTCCCTCTCCCTCCTACAAAACCAATAAGGTGCCCTGGTGCTTGCTGTCCATCTCATCAGCATCTGCATCCAAATGACCATAAGCTGCCACCTCCATTGGAATGCCGCCACCAGACACACATTCCCATCCTTTCCCTTATCAGCATCCTGCAGCGACTGCTCCTTCCACGGCACTCTTTATCCACTCCCAAGACCTCTGCATACCCATACTACCTTCCCATGCAATCGCAAATGGTGTAACACCTGCCTGTTTACATCCTTCCTCCTTGCTATCCAAGGTTCCACACACACTCTCCAGGTTAAGTAGTAATTCACCTACTCCTCACCTAGTCTGCTGTAGTTGCTGCTCACCATATGGTCTCCTCTGCACTGGGGATATGAAACGCAGACTGTGTGGCCGCATTGCGGTACATCTGTATCCTGTCTACAAAATGACCCTGAGCTTCCAGTTACCTGCCAGTTCAACACACCACCATGTTCCCAGGCCCATATTTCTGACTTGGGCCTGCTGCATTTCTCCAGTGAGGCTCAACACAAGCTGGAAGAACAACATCTCAGTTTCCACTTGGGGATCCTGCAGTTTTCAGGACTCAATATTGAGTTCAGTAATTTTAGAGTCTGAACATCATCTTCTGTGTCTCTTATCCACACCCCCCCTCACTCCAGACTCTTGTCATCATATGGGCTGCTTTCAGCACAGGCAACACATTTTCATCCACTTATGCTCTTTCTTAGCAGCTCTTTGTTCTCTCTGGCTTTTAGATTAGATTTCCTACAGTATGGAAACAGGCCCTTCGGCCCAACAAGTCCACACTGACCCTACGAAGAGCAACCACCCAGATCTATTCCCCTACATTTAATCCTGACTAAGGGATACTTTGGGCTAATTCACCTAACCTGCGATCCGGGAAGCTGGAACACCCAGAGGAAACCCACGCAGACACGAGGAGAATGTGCAAACTCCACACAGACATAACTTTGTCTGGACATCTCTCTCTCTCTCTCTCTCTCACAGAGATACCACCATTTCCTAGCTACCATCAGTTCTGTAGAAGAGTCACCCATGTTAATTCTGCTGCCTCTCTGCAGATGCTACCAGACCTGCTGAGCTTTTCCATCCAAATAGAGTCACAGAGATGCACAGAAACAGACCTTTCAGTTGAATTCATCCATGCCAACCAGATATCCCAGATTAATCTAATCTCATTGCCAACACCATTCTTATCCATGCACATGTCCAGATGCCTTTTAAATGTTGTAATTGCATCAGCCTCCACCATCACTTTTGGCTGCTCATTCCATCCATGCACCACCCTCTGTGTGAATAACTTGCCCCTCAGGTCCCTTTGAAATCTTTCCCTTCTCATCTTAAACCTGTGCTCACTAGTTTTGGACTCCCTTTTTCTGGGGAAAAGATCTTGCCTATTCACCCTATCTATGCCCTTATTATAACATAGAACAGTACAGCACAGTCTGGGCCCTTCAGCCCTCGATATTGTGCCGGCCTTTTGTCCTACCCTAAGATCAGACTAACCTTCATTGTACTATCTTCCATGTGCCTATCCAAGAGTCGCTTAAATGTCCCTAATGTCTCTGACTCTACTTCCACTCCTGGTACTGCAATTCCACACACCCACAACTCTCTGCGTTAAAGAACCAATCTCTAACATCTCCCCTAAACCTTCCTCCAATCACTTCAATATTATGCCCCCTCATGACAGCCATTCCTGCCCTGGGTAAATGTCTCTGGCTATTCACTCTATCTATGCCTGTCATCATCTTATACATCTCTATCAAGTCTCTCATCCTTCTTCACTCCAATGAGAAAAGCCCTAGTTCCCTCAACTTTTCTTCATAAGACATCCCCTCCAGTCCTGGTAAATCTCCTCTGCACCCTCTCTAAAACTTCCACATCCTTCCTATAATGAGGTGACCAGGACTGAACACAATATTCCAAGTGTGGCCTAACCAGGACTCTACAGAGCTGCAGCATAACCTTGCAGCTCTAAAATTCAATCTCCCTGCTAATGAAAGTCAGCACACTATACACCTGCTTGACAACCCTATCAAATTAGGTGGCAAATTTGAGGAATCTATGGACGTGGACCCTAAGATGCCTTTCTTCCTCCACACTGCCAAGAATCCTGCCTTTAACCCTGTATTCTGTATTTTAATTTGACCTTTCAAAGTTAATCACTTCACACCTCTCCAGGCTGAACACCATCTGCCACTTATCAGCCCAGTTCTGCATCTTGCCAATGTCCCATTGCAACCTACAACAGCTCCACATTATCCACAACTCCACCAACCTTCATGTCATCAAAGTCACAAAGAGCAGAGGTCTCAGAATAAATCCCTGCAGAACACCACTGCTCACTGAGCTCCAGGCTAAATACTGGTACACAATCCTTTATCTGAAATCCCCAAATCCAAAAAGCTTTGAAATCTGAAGATTTTTTTGTGAAGTTTTTGTCTCCATAACAAGGTTGTTTGGCATGCAAACAGTTAACCCAACTCCACACTCACTCGACCCACGTCTCCCAGAGGTAAGGCCCAGCACTGGCAGGTGTCAATTCTGTCTCAGGGCTTGGCGTACTCACAGGTGGGTCTGCTGTTTGGTAAGATTATTAGAAGTTCACTGTTAAACTGTCACTTATTTCAAAATATGAAAAATTCCGAATTCCGAAAACCAGCTGTCCTGAAGGGTTTTGGATAAAGGATTGTGCACTTGTATTTTCCACCCACCACCACTTTCTGTCTTCTATGGACCAGCCAATTCTATATCCAGGCAGCCAGATTTCCCTGTAGCCCATGCTTCCTTACTTTCTGAATGATCCAACCATGGATCTTATCAAACGCTATGCTAAAATCCTTATACATCATATTCACTTTGAGGATCTTTGTCACATAAGGTTTGAGGCATGACCTGCCCCTCACAAAGCCATGTTGACTATCTCTAATCCAACTAAGATTTTCCAAGTAATCAAAAGTCCTTCTCTCAGAATCCTCTCCAATAGTTTACCCACCACAGATGTGAGACTGACCGGTCTGTAATTCCCAGGATCATCCCTATTCCCTTTCGTGAACAAGGGAATAACATTTGCTACCTTCCAATCATCTGGCACAACTCCAGTGGACAGTAGGGATGCAAAGATCATTGCCAAAGGCACAGCAATCTCTCTCTTGCTCTGTGTAGTAACCTTGCGTATAATCCATCTGGCCCAGGGGATTTATCTATCCTCATGTTTTTCAAACTTTACAGCACATCCTCCTTCTTAACACTAACCTGTTCAAGCATATCAGCCTTTTTTACACTGTCCACGCAACACCAAGGTCCCCTCTCAGTAGTGAATACTGAAGCAAAGCATTCATTAAGGACCTCCCCTACCTTCTCTGACTCCAGACACAAGTTCCTTCCACTATCCCTGGTCAGCCTTACCCTCACTCTCACCATCCTCTTGTTCCTCACATAAGTGTAGAATGCCAGAGCGTTTTCCTTAATCCTACCTGCTAACGCTTTTTCATGCTCTTGGTTCATTGACATGGTTCGTTGCAAAGCACTAAATCAAATATGGCCTCCTCTGTAGTTGACCAATCTACATATTAAGTCAGGAATCCTTCCTGGCCACACCTGCCAAAAACTGCTCCATTCTGTTATTACTTACAGAAGTGTAGGTTGCCTTAGGGTTGTTCTTAAATCCTATCCACTAAAGCATTTTCATGTCCCCTTCGAGCTCTCCTTTATCCATTCTTCAGTTCCTTCCTGGGTACCTTGTAGATCCCTGTCTGATCTTTGCTTCCTCAACCTTAAGTAAGCTTCCTTCTTCATCTTGACTAGATGTTCCACATCCCTTGTCATCCAAGGCTCTTCCAACCTACCATCCCTTCCTTATCTCAGTGGGATAAACCTGTCCAGCATTATCAGCAGGTGCTTCCTAACAACCTCCACATTTCTGTCGTGCATTTTCCTGAAAACATCAGTTCCCAATTTAGGCGCCCCAGTTTCTGCCTAACAGCCCCCTCCACCCTTCTCCCCTTGGCCTATCCCTCTCTTGACCTCTTCTGCCAGTTACCTGAAGGTTCCCCTCCAGGACACTAACAATCCTAGCTTGGTAATATATCGCTGTTTCTTCTGTGTCACTGGGTCAAAATCCTGGAATGCCCTCCCTTACAACACCGGGTGTGTGTACACCCCAAGGACTGCAGTGGTTCAAGAATGATTTGGAGATGCCGGTGTTGGACTGGGGTGTACAAAGTTACGAATCACACAACACCAGGTTATAGTCAGACAAGTTTAATTGGAAGCACACTAGCTTTCGGAGCGCCGTTCCTTCATCAGGTGGTAGCGGAGGGCTCAATTGTAAGGCACAGAATTTATAGCAAAAGTTTACAGTGTGATGTAATTGAAATTATACATTGAAAAATACCTTGATTGTCTGTTGAGTCTTTCAACTGTTCGAATAACATGATAGTTTCACTTCTTTCATGTGTAAATCACAAAATTATTCTTTTTTAAGAAGTTGCATTCTCAGGTTAACTGTAACAATTGGTGTTAGCTAGACAATATGTTGAAGGTGTTAGCCCCCTGTGTTCTCTCTGTCTATGCCACGATGTTTAAATTGATTCTAATCTAAAAAGTGAGATAGCAAAGTACAATGTAACTCTGCAAGTACAAATTCACCCCACAAATGTATGTGTGTGTGTGTGTGTGTGCGTGTTTGTGTGTGTGTGTGTGTCTGTCTGTCTGTCTGGGTTGGGGGTTGTGAGTGTGAGAGAGAGTGTATATATGTGAGCGTAGAGCGTCTTAAGTCTGTGAGGGAGTGTATGTGTGGGAGTGTGTGTATGTGTCTGGGGTGGGGGGTTGTGAGTGCGAGAGAGAGTGTATATGTGCGTGCATGAGTGTAGAGTGGTCTAAATGTCTGAGAGGATGTGTGTGTGTGTGTGTGTGTGTGTGTGTAGTGCAATGGTGGTCACCTGGAGTGTGACATAAACCCAAGGTCCCGGTTGAGGCTCTCCCTGTGGGTACGGAACTTAGCTATCAGCCTCTGCTCAGCCACGTTTCGCTGCTGCCTGTCCCGAAGTCCGCCTTGGAGGATGGTCACCCGAAGGTCCGAGGTTGAATGTCCTGGACCACTGAAGTGTTCCCCAACTGGGAGGGAACCCTCCTGTCTGTTGATTGTTGTGCGGTGCCCATTCATCTGTTGTCGTAGCCTTTCTACCTCAGCCTCAACCGGGACCTTGGGTTCATGTCACACTCCAGGTGACCACCATTGCACTACACACACACACAGACACTCCTACACACACACACACACACACACACACACACACCCTTACAGACACACACACTCAGAGACTTAGACCACTCTACACTCATGCACACACATATGTACTCTCTCTCACAGACACTCACAACCTCCCACCCCAGACACCCAGACACCCAGACACACACACACACACACCCCACAGACTTAAGGCACTCTACACTCACATACACACAGATATACACTCACAGTCCCCCAACCCAGACAGACAGACACAAACACACACACACACACACACATATAAGTTTGTGGGGTGATTTTGTACTTGCAGAGTTACATTGTACTTTGCTCAAAAACTGTATGAATTCATGTAAAACTCTGTTATCTCACTTTTTAGATTAGAATCAATCTAAACATCATGGCATAGACAGAGAATAAGGGGGCTAACACCTTCAACATATTGTCTAGCTAACACCAATTGTTACAGTTAGCCTGAGAATGCAACTGAGAATACAACTTCTTTAAAAAAATAAATTTTGTGATTTACAAGTAAAAGAAGTGAAACTATCATGGTATTCGAACAGTTGAAAGACTCAAAAGACAATCAAGGCATTTTTCAATGTATAATTTCAGTTACATCACACTGTAAATTTTTGCTATAAATCCTGTGTGTTAGGATTGAGCCCTCCTCTATCACCTGATAAAGGAGCGTCGCTCCGAAAGCAAGTGTGCTTCCAATTAAACCTGTTGGACTATAACCTGGTATTGTGTGATTTTTCGCGGTTTAAGAAGGCAGCTCACCACAGGGCAATTAAGGATGGACAATAATTGCTGACATTAGTTAAGTGACCACATCCTGGCAAGACCTGCCATTTAGATGAACAGCTAAAATCAGAGCTGCTCTATCCCAGTCTTTCAGACCCCTCTGTCAGTCTTTCCCCAGTATGTTTCAGGTTCTCTTTACCTCTTGATAAGTTTCAGTATCTGTTCGTGTCCTCACTGCTCCTGCAGTGTGCTCAGCTGCTGTCTGTCGCTCTGGGTTGTTGGATAACAGCTCTTGTCTTTCCAGTTTGCCTCAAGACGGTGGTCGTTCGTCAATCAGCTGCGCCAGCCCCAATCACTTGTATTACGACTCAAGGTATCGGATACTTTCCACCATCTCAACTAGTCTCCTTTCTCTCTCTACCTGAGCTCCCTTCGGTTTCACGATCCCTCTCTTTCTATTTTTCAGTTTCCAGCTACTTTCTTCTCATATAAGCAGTATCCCTTCGCTATCTAAACCATCACTTCCACTCCCTATCTCTGCCTCACCTTTTCACACACTGTTTTGTGCTCTGTATCTCCCACTCGGGGCCTCTCACTCTCAACTTACCTGCTTCAACCTGCGACTTGTCATTTTCCCGAGCCCTCGACCTCTTTATAGCCAACTGCCGCCGTGACATATAAAACCCCAGGTCACCTACTCTCCCAGTCAATTGCTCAAATTCTTTCTATTTCACTCTGACTCAATCAGCCCCACTAGCTCTCTCTCTCTCTCTCTCTCCCGCATTCTGCAGCCTGAGCTGAAACTTCCTCGGATGGTCTCCCGGCAACCTCTACAACAAAAACCAGCAGCTTCAGAAGCTGAGGAGCTCCTGTAACATCACAATATAACACGCACCCAAGCAAAAGCTGAGAAATGAACCACAATCCTTGTAAGGAACAGTCACTGTTTAAACTACACTCCGGACAGGCTCAGTCATTATATACACAGCACCCCTGAGCAGGGACATTGATATATAAACCACACCCTGAACAGATACATAATATATAAACCACACCCTGAACAGATACATGATATATAAACCACACCCTGAACAGATACATAATATATAAACCACACCCTGAACAGATACATGATATATAAACCACACCCAGAGCAGGGACAGTGAGATGTATAAGCCACCCCAAGCAGGGACAGTGATATATATAAATCGTAACCCCAGCAGGGACTGCGATATGTATAAACAACACCCCAGGCAGGGACAGTGATATGTATAAACTGCACCCCGAGCATGGAGAGTGATATGTATAAACCACACCCCGGGCAGGGACAGTGATATATATAAAACACACCCCTCGCAATGACAGTGATATGTATAAACCACACCCCGGGCAGGGACAGTGATTTGTATAAACTGTACCCCGAGCAGGAACAGTGATATGTATAAACCACACCCCAAGCACGTTCGGTGATTATGTATAAACCACACCCTGAGCAGGGACAGTGATATGTATAAAACACACCCCCAGCAGGGACAGCGATATGTATAAACCGCACCCTGAGCACCGATAATGATGTGTATAAACCACACCCCCGGCAGGGACAGTGATATGTAGAAACCACACACCTTGCAGGGACAGTGATCTGTATAAACTGCACCCTGAGCTGGGACATTGATATATATATAAAATGCACCCCTAGCAGGGACATGTGCTGTGTATAAACTGCACTCTGAGTAGGGACAGTGATATGTATAAACCACACCCTGACCTGGGACAGTGATATGTATAAACCACACCCCTTGCAAGGACAGTGATATATATAAACCACACCCCGAGCAGGAAGTTTTCCCGCTTAAAAAGGGACTTACCTTGGACGTTGGGCGTCCCGTTTGACAGAGCGGTGAGGAGATATAAGTAGGAAATGAGATGAGATCCTGAAAGAAGAATTCAGGGAGCTAGGAGAGAAGTTAAAGAGGAGGACTTCAAAGGTAGTGATCTCAGGATTACGACCAGTGCCACGTGCTAACCAGCGTAGAAATGAAAAAATAGGCAGGATGAACACGTGGCTTGAGGGATGATGTAGGAAAGAGGGATTCAGATTTGTTGGACATTGGGATCGGTTCTGGGGAAGGTGGGACTATTACAAAATGGATGGTCTACATCTGAACCAAACCGGAACCAATGCCCTTGGGGGAGTTTTTGCTCCTGCTGTTGGGGAGGTTTTAAACTGATGTGGCAGGGTACTGGGAACCAGAAGAGAAAACAAGTAGGCAGCCAGGTGGAGACTGGAGACTGTAAGAATCATGAAGGTAGCATTAATAAAGGGAAGAATAGGCAGAGAGCAGGTGAGCGCAAAAGAACTGGTGGCTTGAACTGCATCTACTTTAATGCAAGGAGTATAGTGTGCAAGGCAGATGAACTTAGGGCTTGGATTGGTGCCTGGGAGTATGACGTTATTGCCATCACAGAGACTTGGTTGAAGGAAGGGCATGATGATTGCCAACTAAATGGTCCAGGATATCGACGCTTCAGACAGGACAGTGAGGGAAGTAAAAGGGAGGGTGGGGGGTGCGTGGAGTTGCATTGCTGGTCAGGGATGATATCACAGCTGTGCTAAAGGAGCACACTATGGAGGTCTTAGGTAGTGAGGCATTATGGGTAGAGCTGAGAAATAAGAAGGATGCAGTTCCATTGTTGGGGCTGTAGGAGAGGGACATGATGAATGTTGAGATTAGACATATACGTTTGATTATTCTGGATTGCGTTGACGTAAGTAGGGAGGATGTGTTGGATCGGCTAGAGGTTACTAAGATGGACAAATCCCCAGGACCGGATGTGATCTGTCCCAGGTTGCTGAGGAAGGCGAGAGAGGAAATAGCTGGGGCCCTGACAGATATCTTTGTGGCTTCCTTAAATACAGGTGAGGTGCCGGAGGACGGGACGGTTGCTCATGTTGTCCCCTGTACAAGAGGGTAGTAGGGACATTCCGCGTAACGACAGACCAGTGAGCCTGACGTCAGTGGTGGGAAAGTTGCTGGAGAGGGTACTGAGGGATAGGATCTATTTATATTCAGAAAAGAATGGGCTTATCAGTGATAGGCAGCATGGTTTTGTGCGGGGGTAATCGTGCCTTACCAACTTAATCGCGTTCTTTGAGAAAGTGACCAAGCTGATAGATGAAGGAAGGGCTGTTGATGTCATATACATGGACTTTAGTAAGATGTTTGATAAGGTTCCCCATGGTAACCTAATGGAGAAAGTGAAGCCACATGGTGTGCAGGGTGTCCTAGCTAAGTGGATAAAGAACTGGTTGAGCAACAGGAGACAGAGAGTAGTAGTTGAAGGGAGTTTCTCGAAATGGAGAAAGGTGCCCAGTGGTGTCCCACAGGGGTCAGTATTGGGGCCACTGTTGTTTGTAATATACATAAATGATCTGGAAGAGGGCACTGTGGGTATGATCAGTAAGTTTGCAGATGACACGAAGATTGTTGGAGTAGCAGAAAGCATAAGGGACTGTCAGAGAATATAGGAGGATATAGATAGACTGGCGAGTTGGGCAGCAAAGTGATAGATGGATTTCAATCCAGACAAATGTGAGGTGATGCATTTAGGCAAGTCTAATTCTAGAGCAAATTATACAATGAACAGAAGAGCCTTGGGAAAAGTTGATGAGCAGAGAAATCTGTGAGTGCAGGTCCATTGTACCCGGAAGGTTGCTGCACAGGTGGATAGAGTGGTCAAGAAGGCATATAGTATGCTAGCCTTCATTGGACGGGGTATTGAGTATAAGAGCTGGCAGGTCATGTTAAAATTGTACAGGACATTGGTTTGGCCACATTGAGAATACTGTGTACAGTTCTGGTCACCACATTACCAAAAGGATGTGGACGCTTTGGAGAGGATGCAGAGAAGGTTTACGAGGATGTTGCCTGGTATGGAAGGTACTAGCTATGAAGAGAGGTTTATTTTCATTAGAAAAAAGGAGATTGAGGGGGGACCTGGTTGAGGTTTACAACATCATGAAGGGTATAGACAGGGTGGATCGAGACAAGCTTTTTCCCAGGGTGAGGGATTCAGTAACGAGAGGTCACACGTTCAAGGTGAGAGGTGGAAAGTTTAAGGGAGATCCATGCGGCAAGTACTTCACACAGAGGGTGGTGGGCGTTTGGAACACGTTGCCAGCAGAGATGGTAGAGGTAGGCTCGGTAGATTCATTTAAGATGCGTCTGGACAGATACATGAGTAGGTGGGGAGCAGAGGGATACAGATGCTTAGCAATTGAGCAAAAGGTTTAGACAGTGCATTTGGATAGCCTCAGGCTTGGAGGGCCGAAGGGCCTGTTCCTGGGCTGTAAATTTTCTTTGTTCTATATGTATAAACTGTAAACCTAGCAGGGACAGTGATATGTATAAACCGCACACCTGAGCCGGGACAGTGATAAGTGAACCATACCATGACTGTGTACGGTGATATGTATAAACCTCACCACATGCAGGGATGGTGCTATGTATAAACCATGCCATGAAGGACAGTGTTATGTATAAACAGCACCCTGAGCAGGGCTAGTGATATGTATAACCTGCATCCCTAGCAGGGACAGTGATATGTATACAGTATACCCGAGCAGGGACAGTGACATGTATACACTATACCCGAGCAGGGACAGTGACATGTATACAGTATACCTGAGCAGGGACAGTGATATGTATACACTATACCCGAGCAGGGACAGTGACATGTATACACTATACCCGAGCAGGGACAGTGATATGTATACACTATACCCGAGCAGGGACAGTGATATGTATACACTATACCCGAGCAGGGGCAGTGATACGTATACAGTATACCCGAGCAGGGACAGTGATACGTATACAGTATACCCGAGCAGGGGCAGTGATATGTATACACTATACCCGAGCAGGGACAGTGACATGTATACACTATACCCGGGCAGGGGCAGTGATATGTATACACTATACCCGAGCAGGGACAGTGATATGTATACACTATACCCGAGCAGGGACAGTGACATGTATACAGTATACCCGAGCAGGGACAGTGATATGTATACACTATACCCGAGCAGGGACAGTGACATGTATACAGTATACCCGAGCAGGGACAGTGACATGTATACACTATACCCGAGCAGGGACAGTGACATGTATACAGTATACCCGAGCAGGGACAGTGACATGTATACACTATACCCGAGCAGGGACAGTGACATGTATACAGTATACCCGAGCAGGGACAGTGATATGTATACACTATACCCGAGCAGGGACAGTGATGTGTATACACTATACCCGAGCAGGGACAGTGACATGTATACAGTATACCCGAGCAGGGACAGTGATATGTATACACTATACCCGAGCAGGGACAGTGATATGTATACAGTATACCCGAGCAGGAACAGTGACATGTATACAGTATACCCGAGCAGGGACAGTGACATGTATACACTATACCCGAGCAGGGACAGTGACATGTATACACTATACCCGAGCAGGGACAGTGATATGCATACACTATACCCGAGCAGGGACAGTGACATGTATGCACTATACCCGAGCAGGGACAGTGATATGTATACACTATACCCGAGCAGGGACAGTGACATGTATACAGTATACCCGAGCAGGGACAGTGATATGTATACAGTATACCCGAGCAGGGACAGTGATATGAATACACAATACCCGAGCAGGGACAGTGATATGTATACACTATACCCGAGCAGGGACAGTGATATGTATACACTATACCCGAGCAGGGACAGGGATATGTATACACTATACCCGAGCAGGGACAGTGATATGTATACACTATACCCGAGCAGGGACAGTGACATGTTTACAATATACCCGAGCAGGGACAGTGACATGTATACAGTATACCCGAGCAGGGACAGTGATATGTATACACGATACCCGAGCAGGGACAGTGACATGTATACACTATACCCGAGCAGGGACAGTGATATGTATACAGTATACCCGAGCAGGGACAGTGATATGTATACACTATACCCGAGCAGGGACAGTGACATGTATACACTATACCCGAGCAGGGACAGTGATATGTATACAGTATACCCGAGCAGGGACAGTGACATGTATACAGTATACCCGAGCAGGGACAGTGATATGTATACACTATACCCAAGCAGGGACAGTGATATGTATACACTATACCCGAGCAGGGACAGTGACATGTATACAGTATACCCGAGCAGGGACAGTGATATGTATACACTATACCCGAGCAGGGACAGTGATATGTATACAGTATACCCGAGCAGGGACAGTGACATGTATACACTATACCCGAGCAGGGACAGTGACATGTATACAGTATACCCGAGCAGGGACAGTGATATGTATACACTATACCCGAGCAGGGACAGTGATATGTATACAGTATACCCGAGCAGGGACAGTGACATGTATACACTATACCCGAGCAGGGACAGTGATATGTATACAGTATACCCGAGCAGGGACAGTGACATGTATACACTATACCCGAGCAGGGACAGTGATATGTATACACTATACCCGAGCAGGGACAGTGACATGTATACAGTATACCCGAGCAGGGACAGTGATATGTATACACTATACCCGAGCAGGGACAGTGACATGTATACACTATACACGAGCAGGGACAGTGACATGTATACAGTATACCCGAGCAGGGACAGTGATATGTATACACTATACCCGAGCAGGGACAGTGATATGTATACAGTATACCCGAGCAGGGACAGTGACATGTATACAGTATATCCGAGCAGGGACAGTGACATGTATACAGTATACCCGAGCAGGGACAGTGACATGTATACACTATACCCGAGCAGGGACAGTGATATGTATACAGTATACCCGAGCAGGGACAGTGACATGTATACACTATACCCGAGCAGGGACAGTGATATGTATACACGATACCCGAGCAGGGACAGTGATATGTATACAGTATACCCGAGCAGGGACAGTGACATGTATACAGTATACCCGAGCAGGGACAGTGATATGTATACACTATACCCGAGCAGGGACAGTGATATGTATACAGTATACCCGAGCAGGGACAGTGATATGTATACACTATACCAGAGCAGGGACAGTGGCGTGTATACACTATACCCGAGCAGGGACAGTGATATGTATACAGTATACCTGAGCAGGGACAGTGACATGTATACACTATACCCGAGCAGGGACAGTGATATGTATACAGTATACCCGAGCAGGGACAGTGACATGTATACAGTATACCCGAGCAGGGACAGTGATATGTATACACTATACCCGAGCAGGGACAGTGATATGTATACACTATACCCGAGCAGGGACAGTGACATGTATACAGTATACCCGAGCAGGGACAGTGATATGTATACACTATACCCGAGCAGGGACAGTGATATGTATACACTAAACCCGAGCAGGGACAGTGATATGTATACAGTATACCCGAGCAGGGACAGTGACATGTATACAGTATACCCGAGCAGGGACAGTGATATGTATACAGTATACCCGAGCAGGGACAGTGACATGTATACACTATACCCGAGCAGGGACAGTGATATGTATACACTATACCCGAGCAGGGACAGTGATATGTATACAGTATACCCGAGCAGGGACAGTGACATGTATACACTATACCCGAACAGGGACAGTTATATGTATACACTATACCCGAGCAGGGACAGTGATATGTATACAGTATACCCGAGCAGGGACAGTGATACGTATACAGTATACCCGAGCAGGGACAGTGACATGTATACAGTATACCCGAGCAGGGTCAGTGACATGTATACACTATACCCGAGCAGGGACAGTGATATGTATACAGTATACCCGAGCAGGGACAGTGATATGTATACACTATACCCGAGCAGGGACAGTGGACAGTGATACGTATACAGTATACCCGAGCAGGGACAGTGATATGTATACACTATACCCGAGCAGGGACAGTGACATGTATACAGTATACCCGAGCAGGGACAGTGATATGTATACACTATACCCGAGCAGGGACAGTGACATGTATACAGTATACCCGAGCAGGGACAGTGATATGTATACACTATACCCGAGCAGGGACAGTGATATGTATACAGTATACCCGAGCAGGGACAGTGACATGTATACACTATACCCGAGCAGGGACAGTGACATGTATACAGTATACCCGAGCAGGGACAGTGACATGTATACACTATACCCGAGCAGGGACAGTGACATGTATACAGTATACCCGAGCAGGGACAGTGATATGTATACACTATACCCGAGCAGGGACAGTGACATGTATACAGTATACCCGAGCAGGGACAGTGATATGTATACACTATACCCGAGCAGGGACAGTGACATGTACACAGTATACCCGAGCAGGGACAGTGACATGTATACACTATACCCGAGCAGGGACAGTGACATGTATACAGTATACCCGAGCAGGGACAGTGACATGTATACACTATAACCGAGCAGGGACAGTGATATGTATACACTATACCCGAGCAGGGACAGTGATATGTATACAGTATACCCGAGCAGGGACAGTGACATGTATACACTATACCAGAGCAGGGACAGTGACATGTATACACTATACCCGAGCAGGGACAGTGATATGTATACAGTATACCCGAGCAGGGACAGTGATATGTATACACTATACCCGAGCAGGGACAGTGATATGTATACAGTATACCCGAGCAGGGACAGTGACATGTATACAGTATACCCGAGCAGGGACAGTGATATGTATACACTATACCCGAGCAGGGACAGTGACATGTATACAGTATACCCGAGCAGGGACAGTGATATGTATACACTATACCCGAGCAGGGACAGTGATATGTATACAGTATACCCGAGCAGGGACAGTGACATGTATACACTATACCTGAGCAGGGACAGTGACATGTATACAGTATACCCGAGCAGGGGCAGTGATATGTATACACTATACCCGAGCAGGGACAGTGACATGTATACAGTATACCCGAGCAGGGACAGTGATATGTATACAGTATACCCGAGCAGGGACAGTGACATGTATACACTATACCCGAGCAGGGACAGTGATATGTATACACTATACCCGAGCAGGGACAGTGATATGTATACAGTATACCCGAGCAGGGACAGTGACATGTATACAGTATACCCGAGCAGGGACAGTGATATGTATACAGTATACCCGAGCAGGGACAATGATATGTATACACTATACCCGAACAGGGACAGTGATATGTATACACTATACCCGAGCAGGGACAGTGATATGTATAAACCGCAACTCCAGCAGGGACAGTGATAAGTGAACCACACCATGACTGTGTATGTATAACGTGCATCCTGAGCAGGGACAGAAATGTGTATAACCTCACCCTGAGCAGGGATTGTGAAACGTATAAACCGCACCCTGAGCAGTGACATTGATATCTATAAACCTCACCCTGATATGTATAAACCGCACCCTGAGCAAGGGCAGTAATTTAGGAGCCCAAGGAGTACTGGACTAATGGTCAGATTCTTGGTAGTGTAGATGAGCAGAGAGATCTCACTGTCCATGTACATAGGTCTTTGAAAGTTGCCACCCAGGTTGTTAGGGTTATCAAGAATGCACACGGTGTGTTAGAGGTAGAGTGATTGAGTTTCAGAGCCACAAGGTCATGCTGCAGCTGTACAGAACTCTGGTGCAGCCACACTTGGAGTATTGTGTACAGTTCTGGTCACCGCATTACAGGAAGGATGTGGAAGCTTTGGAAAGGGTTCAGAGGAGATTTACCAGGATGTTGCCTGGTATGGAGGGAAGGTCTTATGAGGAATGGCTGAAGGACTTGAGGATGTCTTTGTTAGAGAGAAGAAGGTTGAGAGGTGACTGAATTGAGACATGTAAGATAATCAGAAGGTTAGATAGAGTGGAGAGTAAGAGCCTTTTTCCTTGGATGGTGATGTTTAGCACAAGGGGACACAGCATTAAATTGAGGGGTGATAGATATAGGACAGATGTCAGAGGTAGTTTCTTTACTCAGAGAGTAGCATTGGTGTGGAACACATTGCCTGCAAAGGTAGTAGACTCGCCAACTTCCAGGGCAGTTAATAGTCATTGGATAGTCATATGGACGAGAATGGAATAGTGTCGCTTAGATGGGCTTCAGATTGGCTTCACAAGTTTGCGCAACATCGAGGGCTGAGGGGCCATGACTGCCCTGTAATGTTCTATAACTGTAAAATAAATGCTCAGATTTGCAAGCAGCTGTCAGGGTAATGTACCAGGCAGTTAGGGAAAAGGTTCTGGATTAGTGGTGCTGGAAGAGCACAGCAGTTCAGGCAGCATCCAAGGAGCGGCGAAATCGACGTTTCGGGCGAAAGCCCTTCATCAGGAATGAGACAGGTAGCTGCAGACCGCACTAAGTGCCTGCGGGAGATGGAGAAATTGAAAGCACAACTCTCAATCCACGATGCGCATGTGGGGAAGTTGCAGAGGACGGAGAAGGGCAGGAGGTAGACTGGGATGAGCTGAGGGAAGGTGAGCAGCAGCACTCCATGTGCACTACCCTTCCCAGAGGATTCAACTCCTTCGGCAGTCCTGGGGATGGCCCCTGTCAGAGTGAACCTGGAAAGATGGATTGGCGACGCTGATGCCCCAGCAATCACATACACCACCCCATTTACAGTGCGACAGTTAGCAGAAACGGCAAAAAAAGATTCCTGATTTTGAACTGTTTATGTTCTTGGAAGGGTTGGGCAGCAGAATGTTTCACATGGGTTAGATGTGACAGGGGATGTAAAACTCATTGTAATGTGTTTGAGCCTGTCAGTCCAGTCTGCGATCCCAGCTCCACTAAAATTCGGGGCAGGAACCCTCACTGGCACGGAAAAGACAATCCTAACAGCACTTGGGTACAATAAGGGAGACCTCATAGGCAGGTTGAACAAATGCAGGCAAAGGAAGTGGGAGCACCCAGCAGCCTCTGCTGCTCGCTTATGGGTGCACCTTACAGGAGTCTACGGAGATTAAACTGGGGTCACTTATCCGAGGCTGACTCAGCGAAGTGGGCTAGGACTTTAGTTTCAGAGAGCAGGAAGGCATATATGAATTTTGATCCCCCAGAGCCCGGTCACAATGAGGTATGGACTCTGAGGGGAATGTCACAGGTGTGGGAGGAAAAACCCATGAATTAAACAGGAGCAAAGTAGAGAAAGGAGGGAAAACGCTTCCTTTCTGAACCAGTGTCTGGTGTGGAGGAATGAAAGAAGAGGGGAGAATTCTTACCAAAGGAACCCAGTTCTACCCTACACAGCCACGGGAGAGATAGAGGTGCACAGCAGGGGAACACACGGCAGCCAGTGCGATGCTCCCACTGCAGGCTCACAGGACACTCTGTGTGAGAATGTAGAGCTCATGTGTGGCAGCCACAAGGTCCACCGACTGCAGTGGGACCCAGAGGTGATAGAGGGAGTCACCAATTCCTGTTAGAAGGCCCAATTTGGCAGGCCCTGGTCCAAGCCGTGAACACTGGCCAACCCATGTACCCCACCCCACTCCCAACCCACAAAGCATCTGTATGATCTGCCTCCCCAGTGTGAGTCTGCAACACCAAGTGGGATAGTGTCGGTGGGCCATTAGTCAATGGTTTTTTTTAGATTAGATTAGATTAGATTAGATTAGATTACTTACAGTGTGGAAACAGGCCCAACAAGTCCATACCGACCCGCCGAAGCGCAACCCACCCATACCCCTACATTTACCCCTTACCTAACACTACGGGCAATTTAGCATGGCCAATTCACCTGACCTGCACATCTTTGGATTGTGGGAGGAAACCGGAGCACCCGGAGGAAACCCACGCAGACACGGGGAGAACGTGCAAACTCCACACAGTCAGTCGCCTGAGTCGGGAATTGGTGAGGTAGGAGGTCACCCCATAGGGTTCCTTTGGGATACCAGAGTTTCCCATGTACCTTGAGATTTAATGATCTGTCCTGGCAGACCACAGAGACTATTGTTTGAAGTGGATTTACTAGCCATGCACAGGAGGGGTCCACTGAGCCTATGGCAACATTCCATGCCAGCACCCTGTTATTTTAGTCAATCTCAGCGTACAGAACACATCCTCAGCGTCGATCACATGACTAGGTGCAATCTTACTTTTGATCCCGTCAATGCCTGCATACACAGTTAGCAACGCCCCACCCATCATTCCAACAGGCAGTTATGTTAATTGAATCAGCACAATAGGAGAGTTTTGGTTCAATCCCCTAACAATGACCCAGGATCCAGCTCTGAGGGAGGTCATTGTGAAACACAAAGGGGTACTTGCCCGGTTTAAACATGACTGTGGGCGTATCCTGGGAGAGGTGATAATCAAAGGGCCCCGACCCGAAACCAGAAAGACAATACTGTTTCCCCAGACTGGCAGAGGGGGAGGGAGCCTGTTACAGCAAGGAGTGCTGTGACCTGTAGCCTTCTCTAATAAGGCTCCAATTTGGCCAGTCAGGAAACCAGATGGCTCATGAAAGGAGCTTTACTCACTCATTCAATAAACCAAACTTCATTCATTCAATGAATCACACTGCATTCATTAATTGAGTGAATCAAATACAGTACTGAGAACGTAATGAAGTCCCCCACCCACCTCCTCGCTGCACCAGTGTTAGCCACAATAATGAAACAAGCCAGGCAAGTGAAGTACTTCACAGTACAGAGGAACCTCGGTTATCCGAATACCAATTATCTGAAAATCGGATTATAGAACATAGAACATAGAACATAGAAGGATACAGCGCAGTACAGGCCCTTCGGCCCTCGATGTTGCGCCGACCGAGTCCTACCTAACCTATACTAGCCCAATAACTTCCAAATGCCTATCCAATGCCCGCTTAAATGAACATAAAGAAGGAGAGTTCACCACTGATACGGGCAGGGCATTCCATGAACTCACAACCCGCTGTGTGAAGAATCTACCCCTAACATCTGTCCTATACCTACCACCCCTTAATTTAAAGCTATGTCCCCTAGTAACACCTGACTCCATTAGCGGTAAAAGGTTCTTAGTATCTACCCTATCTAAACCCCTAATCATCTTATACACTTCTATCAGATCTCCCCTAAACCTTCTCTTCTCCAATGAGAACAGCCCCAAGTGCCTCAGCCTTTCCTCATACGATCTTCCTACCATTCCAGGCAACATCCTGGTAAACCTCCTCTGCACTCGTTCTAAAGCTTCCACATCCTTCCTATAGTATGGCGACCAAAACTGCACACAATACTCCAGATGAGGCCTCACCAGAGTCTTATACAACTGCAACATGACCTCAGGACTCCGGAACTCAATTCCTCTGCCAATAAAGCCCAGTACACCATATGCCTTCCTCACAGCACTATTTACCTGGGTGGCAACTTTCAGAGATCTGTGTACATAGACACCAAGATCCCTCTGCTCATCCACACTACCAAGTAGCCTACCATTAGCCCAGTAATCCATCATCTTGTTATTCCTACCAAAGTGAACGACTTCGCACTTAGCTACATTGAATTCCATTTGCCACATTTCCGCCCAGCTCTGCAACTTATCTATATCCCGCTGTAACCTACCACTTCCTTCCTCACTATCCACAACTCCACCGACTTTCGTGTCATCCGCAAACTTGCTTACCCAGCTTTCAAGTCCTTCCTCTAGATCATTTATAAAGATAACAAAAAGCAATGGTCCCAAAACAGATCCTTGTGGTACACCGCTAGTAACTGCGCTCCAAGATGAACATAATCCATCAACTACTACCCTCTGTCTCCTTCCAGCCAGCCAATTCCTAATCCAAACCTCTAATGTATCCTCAATGCCATACCTCCGAAGTTTTAGCATTAGCCTACCATGGGGAACCTTATCGAATGCCTTACTAAAATCCATATACACAACATCTACTGCTTTACCCTCATCCACTTCCTTAGTCACCTTCTCAAAGAACTCAATAAGGTTTGTGAGGCACGACCTGCCCTTCACAAAACCATGCTGGCTATCCCTGATCACGTTATTCCTACCCAGATGTTCATAAATCTTATCCCTTACCATTCTCTCTAAGACTTTGCCCACCACTGAAGTCAGACTCACTGGCCTATAGTTACTAGGGCTATCCCTACTCCCTTTCTTGAACAATGGGACCACATTCGCTATCCTCCAGTCCTCTGGTACTATTCCCGTTGACAATGACGACATAAAAATCCAGGCCAATGGCTCTGCTATCTCCTCCCTAGCTTCCCAGAGGATCCTAGGGTAAATGCCATCAGGCCCAGGAGACTTATCTATATTCATCCTTTCCAATATTCCCAAAACCTCTTCCCTGCATATTTCCAGGGCATCCATTCTAATTATTTGTGATTCCATATTCACATCAGCAACAGTGTCCTGTTCCTGAGTGAATACTGATGAAAAGTACTGATTTAATGTCTCTCCAATCTCCTCCGCCTCCACACACAACTTCCCACTACTATCCTTGACTGGACCGATACCTACCCTAGTCATCCTTTTATTCTTGACATACCTATAGAAAGCCTTTGGGTTTTCCCTAATCCTACCAGCTAAAGACTTTTCATGTCCCCTTCTCGCTTTTCTTAGCTCCCTCTTTAGCTCCTTCCTGGCTACCTTATAACTCTCAATCGCCCCTACTGAGCCTTCACGCCTCATCTTTACATATGCCGCCTTCTTCCCTTTCACAAGGGACTCCAATTCCTTACTAAACCACGGCTGAAAGGAATCTGAAGGAATTCTCCAGGTCCCGGTAGAAACGTTACATCAAAGACGTGTTTCCAACAGTGATCATGTCTTTAGTTTGTAGTGATTAAACAGGCACCATTTCCAAATGACTGCCCTCCCGCCCTCTGTCTCTCTCCACAATTTCCCTGGAGTTCTATACTGGGGTGTACCCTAACCCCCCCCCTTCTCCAGATAATCTCTCCTGTACAGGGCAAACGTGGAACCTATCAGAAAGTTGCAGTAAAAAGGGGTGTGTGTGTTGTCTGTGTGTGTTGTGTGTGTGTGTGTGTCTGTGTGTGTTGTGTATGTGTGTGTCTGTGTGTGTGTCTGTGTGTGTTGTGTGTGCGTGTGTCTGTGTGTGTTGTGTGTGTGTGCCTGTATGTGTTGCGTGTGCGTGTGAGTGTGTGTGTTGTGGGTGTGTGTGTCTGTGTGTGTTGTGCATGCGTGTGTCTGTGTGTGTGCCTGTGTGTGTTGTGTGTGCGTGTGTCTGTGTGTGTTGTTGTGGGTGTGTGTCTGTGTGTGTTGTGTGTGTGTGTCTGTGTGTGCGTGTGTCTATGTGTGCGCCCGTGTGTGTTGTGTGTGCGTGTGTCTGTGTGTATTGTGGGTGTGTGTGTCTGTGTGTGTTGTGTGTGCGTGTGTGTCTGTGTGTGTTGTGTGTGTGTGTCTGTGTGCGTTGTGTGTGCGTGTGTCTGTGTGTGCGCCTGTGTGTGTTGTGCGTGTGTGTGTCTGTGTGTGTTGTGGGTGTGTGTGTCTGTGTGTGTTGTGTGTGTGTGTGTGTCTGTGTGTGTTGTGTGTGTGTGTCTGTGTGTGTTGTGTGTGCGTGTGTGTCTGTGTGTGTTGTGTGTGTCTGTGTGTGTGTGTCTGTGTGTGTCTGTGTGTGTTGTGTGTGTGTCTGTGTGTGTTGTGTGTGTGCCTGTGTGTGTTGTGTGTGTGTGTGTTGTGTGTGTGTTGTGTGTGTGTCTGTGTGTGTTGTGTGTGTGTGCCTGTGTGTGTTGTGTGTGCGTGTGTCTGTGTGTGTTGTGTCTGTGTGTGTGCCTGTATGTGTTGTGTGTGCGTGTGTCTGTGTGTGTTGTGTGTGTGTGTCTGTGTGTGTTGTGTGTGTGTGTCTGTGTGTGTTGTGTGTGCGTGTGTGTGTCTGTGTGTGTTGTGTGTGTGTCTGTGTGTGTCTGTGTGTGTTGTGTGTGTGTCTGTGTGTGTTGTGTGTGTGCCTGTGTGTGTTGTGTGTGTGTGTGTTGTGTGTGTGTGTTGTGTGTGTGTGTTGTGTGTGTGTCTGTGTGTGTGTTGTGTGTGTGTGTCTGTGTGTGTTGTGTGTGTGTGCCTGTGTGTGTTGTGTGTGCGTGTGTCTGTGTGTGTTGTGTCTGTGTGTGTGCCTGTGTGTGTTGTGTGTGCGTGTGTCTGTGTGTGTTGTGTCTGTGTGTGTTGTGTGTGTGTGTCTGTGTGTGTTGTGGGTATGTGTGTCTGTGTGTGTTGTGTGTGCGTGTGTGTCTCTGTGTGTTGTGTGTGCGTGTCTGTGTGTGCGTGTGTGTCTGTGTGTGTTGTGTGTGTGTCTGTGTGTGTTGTGTGTGTGTGTCTGTGTGTGTCTGTGTGTGTTGTGTGTGTGTCTGTGTGTGTTGTGTGTGTGCCTGTGTGTGTTGTGTGTGTGTGTTGTGTCTGTGTGTGTTGTGTGTGTGTGTTGTGTGTGTGTGTTGTGTGTGTGTCTGTGTGTGTTGTGTGTGTGTGCCTGTGTGTGTTGTGTGTGCGTATGTCTGTGTGTGTTGTGTCTGTGTGTGTGCCTGTGTGTGTTGTGTGTGCACTATTTGGAAACCTACCCCACAAAGACAGCTGCAGCAGCAGTTTTATTGTTGGCGTACAGTCTGGCTGCCCCGGAGAGGGGGTGGGGGCTGATGACAGGGCGGTGTTAGACAGGGTTAGGCGGGGCGGGGGCAGTGTCGGGTGAAGTTGCAGGTCGGGGGGACTGGGGGGGGTGGTGTTGGTCAGGGTTGGAGGGTGGGGTAGATGGGGGGCAGTGTCGGGTGAAGTTGCAGGTCGGGGGGACTGGGGGGGGGTGGTGTTGGTCAGGGTTGGAGGGTGGGGTAGATGGGGGGCAGTGTTGGATGGGGTTGGGGTTGGAGGTTTGCTCGCTGTCTGCTGCTGTTCATCTCCTGAACGGGGAGTAGACTTTAAACCGAGCCCCAGAGGAAAGGCATTTAATTGATTACTCACATAATAAATTATCCGAATGAAATAGTGCCCGCCCATCTTGTTTGGATAATCGAGGTTCCCCTGTACTTGATATCAGTAACGGTTTCTGATCCATACCTTTGAAACTATTGTGTCAGTTTAAATTCATGTTTCCCTTCCAGGGACAGTAGTATACCTGGACTTAGCTACCCCAAGGGTTCCATGACTTACCCTTAACCTTTCACAGACGGTTAGCCAAGGGACCAGAAAGGCTTTCCCAGCCTGACTGCCAAACACAATATGTAGACCGAACTATTTAAAAGAGGAGCACATTCAGCTCCGAGATGAATTCCTCGATCTGTTACGCCAGCTAGGATGCAAATTACATCCGAAAATGTCACAAACTTGGCAGACTAGGGTTACATACTTGGGGTCGATAGCCATCCCTGAGTAAAAGGAGATACACCAAAAGCGAATCAAGGCCATAGAACGACTCCCCCTCCCCCGAGAAGATCATGCACTCCGATCTTTCCTAGGTGTAGTGGGATACTGCAGGAACCACGTTGATGAGTTCTCTCCCAAGGCAGCCCCACTCTCGGAGTTGCTGAAAAATAACGCTGCCTGGAATTGGGCATCTCAACACACAGAGGGAATAACTGATTTAAAACAGGCCCTCGCAACAGCACCTGCCTTACTAGTTCCCCACCCTAACTTGAAAATGTGTTGCTGGAAAAGCGCAGCAGGTCAGGCAGCATCCAAGGAACAGGAGAATCGACGTTTCGGGCATAAGCCCTTCTTCAGGAATCCTGAAGAAGGGCTTATGCCCAAAACGTCGATTCTCCTGTTCCTTGGATGCTGCCTGACCTGCTGCGCTTTTCCAGCAACACATTTTCAGCTCTGATCTCCAGCATCTGCAACCCTAACTTACCACACATCCTAGAAGTTGCAGCCACAGACCAGATAATAGCTGCTGTTTTATTGCAAGACTGGAAGGGTAGAAGAGGCCCAGCGGCCTATGCCTCCAACGTCTTACAGCCCATGGAGCAAGGGTTTTCCATATGTGAGTGACATCTCCTCAGCCTTTTAGCCAGCCCAGTACTTCAATTACATTTTTTGTTTAAACCCACTGACTATGTCAACTGAACACACCCCAATCCTGCTCCGACGTGACGGCCAAATCAAAGATGGCTCCCTGGGTCAGATTAGAGCCGCACGATGGTTCAAGGTCGGGACATCATGGTCAGACAGACCAAGGTGCTTACCTTCCCAGCTGATAACCTAAAATATGGGAGAGAGCCACATGACTCTTGACACTTAAACGAGAAAGGGTTCAGAAAAGATTTACAAGGATGTTGCCAGGGTTGGAGGATCTGAGCTACAGGGAGAGGCTGAACAGGCTGGGGCTGTTTTCCCTGGAGTGTCAGAGGCTGAGGGGTGACCTTATACAGGTTTACACAATTATGAGGGGCATGGCTAGGGTAAATAGACACAGTCTTTTCCCTGGGGTGGAGGAGTCCAGAACTAGAGGGCATAGGTTTAGGGTGAGAGGGGAAAGATATAAAAGAGACCTAAAGGGCAACGTTTTCGTGCAGAGGGTGGTACGGGTATGGAATGAGCTGCCAGTGGAAGTGGTGGAGGCTGGTTCAATTGCAACATTTAAGAGGCATTTGGATGGGTATATAAATAGGAAGGGTTTGGAGGGATATGGGCCGGGTGCAGGCAGGTGGGTCTAGATTGGGTTGGGTTATCTGGCCGGCATGGTTGGGTTGGACCGAAGAGTGTGTTTCTATGTTGTACATCTCAATGACTCTATGAGTGCCAAATCATAGCTACTACACACCCCACACTACCCTTTATACTTAAGCAGCAGGAGAAACGAATCTGAATGAAGCAAAAAGATCACCAGGTAGACACAGAATCTATGTAGATGGATCCTCCACCATGGAGGATGTCAGCTGGATCACCGGCTGTGGGGTATATATGACTGACACTCAAGGACAGCCACTAGTTGAACCAGCATTAAAATTCCCCAGCCATCTAAGTGCCCAGGCTGTGGAACTAGCAGCTGTAGCTTACATAGTCGGCCATCCCGATCTGTTCCCTTCACCCACGGGTATATACTCTAAAAGCATGTATGTGTGCAACAGCCACATTGAATTTTTTTACCACTATGGGAAGCTAGAGGATTTCCTCCTGCCAATGGGAAACTCCTACCCTCCTTAAAGTACAGACTGCAGGTCGCCAGTGGAAGGAAATATGACATAATTAAGGTTAGAAACCACCACAAAACACCTCCAGAAGGTAACCGCAAAGCAGATGAGTTCGCTAAGAGAGGTGCTCATGTGGGAGAACGCTGGCAGCCACCCAGAGGTGAGCAGGTAAATGCAGTCACTGTCAGCCAAGGAAACATTGGAGATCTTAGGCAAGCAAAACATGGTGACGATTCCTTAAAACACATTGTGGGAAGAGTCTATCCAGAGGCTTATGCCAACTGGAAAGATATCCTGCAGGTACAGGATGACTTAGTTTAGAAGCAGGACTCTATGTAGTTCCAATGCAAGACAGGAACCAAAGCATGTATTGACACCAACGTTGGGCACGGGCATCAGGGAATCAAGGGCACCACCCAACAATTAAAAGAACTGAGTTGGTGGCTTGAATTACAGACAGATGTAGCACACTACACAGGGAACTGCCTTGTCCGCACCCAAAACAGTCTGGATAGGTACGCCCGAAAGGGAATACTGAGGCACATCCATCTAGTGGAAAGGTCCTGGACAGATTTACAAATTGTCTATACAGGTCACCTTCCACCATGTAAGAATGGATATACCTACGTCCTAATCATTATAAAGACTTGTACAAAATGGGTCGAGGCTTTTTCTGTCAGGCCAAATACAGCCAAAGCAACAGCACAGAAACCTACGAAATGGGGCCTACACCTCACTACTGAGACAGGCCAGGGAGCCCATTTCACCAGCTGAGTCACGCAGAATAGAGCAGAAATTCCACATTGCATACCACCCCCAATCTAGTGGGATCATAGAAAGGATGAACCACACCCTAAAAGGGATGATCATGAAGATGGTGCTGCAGGACAGTAAACCAAGGACACAGTACTTCCATTTATCCTCACGATGATACTCAACAACAGGTCGGGATCCACAGAGTATAACCCTCACACCCTGACGGTACACAACAGCAGCTCGCGATCCAAAGAGTATAACCCTCACCCTGATGACAGGCTGACCTATGAATTGAGTTGACCGCCTGTTTGGTCTCGACCTCCCAGAACCTGCCCTCACTCACAAAAAAGCAGTGCAGCAGCTCACCGAAAATCTCAAGACCACTCAGTTCGCAGCAGCCCTCAGGAAAATGAGTAAGGCTTATTTCGACAGTAAAGTTAATCCTGTTGTATATCCCACAGATCTACAACCCAAGTTCCTTTCTCTCCCCTAAATCTTCAGGTGTCCACATTGTGATGGATAGGGTGGGCCCTTCAGTATACAAGGTTCTGCTAGCCACAGGGAAAACCGGTTAGTTCCATATAAACCAGTTCAAAGCCTATGGCACTCCACCCAACCACTCTTACCTCATTAATGTATATCTGGTGGATGACCCTGCCCTAGAACAGATGACAAGACCAAGGATAACTCCTGAAACATCTTTGCTGTCAGACGAAATGTATACTCTCCCGTCACGGCCGCAGTTTCAAAGCCCAAGGGACCCCGGACCCTTTACCCTTTAAATGACTCTCAATGGCAGACTAACAAATTGGAATGACTCGTTACTAACTAACGACACGGACATTTCGGGACGCAGTTCATCGCCCAGATCCGACTTTTGTACACCGCCGCAGAGTGTCTGGTTAAAGTTAACGGGTCCCTGACGGCACCCCTTCGCTTCGGGAGAGGGGTGGGTCAAGACTGCCCCCTGTCCGACCAGCTGTATTCCCTGTGCGTGGAGCCTTTCCTGCGCCTCTTGTGGAGGAGGTTGTCGGGGATGCACGGGGGTATTCCTCACTTTCACCGACCCATCTGACCTGGGGAGGATTGCGAGTGCCAGGCCGTGTACTTGGCGGCGTCTTCCGCCAGGATCAACTGGGCCAATTGTTCCGGGCTACTGGTGGGTCCGTGGTGGGTGGACTCCCTGCCGGAGGAGTTTCGAGGGTTCAGCTGGAGTACCACCCATCTCCTCTACCTGGGGGTCTACCTCAGCCCGACCGAGGAATCCTGGCCGGCCAACTGGCAGGAGCTGGAGGCCAAAGTCTCGGCTCGCCTAGGCCGCTGGACAGGACTGCTCCGAGTGCTATCTTACAGGAGCCGAGTGCTGGTCATAAACCAGCTGGTGGCCGCCATGCTGTGGTACCGGCTGGTCACTTTGGTCCCTCCTCCTGGCTTTGTCGCTGACATTCAGAGAACATTGGTCGACTTCTTCTGGGAAAAAAAGATGCACTGGGTCGCTGCGCAGGTTCTGAGTCTCCCTATTGAGGAGGGCGGTCAGTCGCTGGTGTGCGTCCGCACCCAGGTCGCGACCTTCCGCCTTCAGACCTTGCAGCGATACCTTTATGTCGAGCCTCCTCCTAGGTGGTGCGCCCTGGCGACAGATTTTTTCCGCCAGGTGCGTAACCTCAACTACGACACGCAGCTCCTGTTCGTCGACCGTGACGGTTTGGAGGTCGCCCTCAAGGTGCTGCCTGTCTTTTACCAGGACCTGATCACTGTCTGGAACATGGTCGAATCGCGTCGCGCCTACCCTCCGGCAGGAATAGCGGCTGTCGTCAGGGAGCTGTTGCTTAGGAATCCGCACCTCCGTGCTCGCGGGTTCGAGTGGCTGTCGGAGGGGAGGGCTGTGGCGGCGAGGGTGACCAGGGTCGGGGACGTGCTGGGTGCCGGGGGCCTGGGCTGGACGTTGCTGCAAGACATAGTGAGCAGGGCAGTGGTAGACGTCCGGTACGTGGCCATCGGACCCGACGTAGTGCACCAGTTGGAGGACGCTCAGGTGTGCGGTGGGATCCCGTCCGCGCTCACCCCTGCCCGGACGGAATTTCACATTGGCCCCAAGGTCCCGTACTTCCCACGGGAGCCTGTGCCCCACAACCTGAGCCGCCTCCGAAATTTTCATTTTGTTTCCTTTCAGGGGGTAAAAAAGCCGTGCCCTATATCGACTGCTGCTGCACACCGTCCACTTCTTCTCCCTCATCCACTGCCCGGACACGCCCTGGTGTGCCCATTTGCCACCGGGCGGTGGGGATCCCCAGTGGAGGGCCCTCTATGCTGGAGTCCTCCCCCTTTCTCTCGGGGATCTGGGGTGGAGGGTGCTGTACGCAGCAGTCCCCTGCAACCGCAGATTGCGGTGGTTCACGGACTCCCAGCCCAACTGCTTGTCCTGTGGTGCTGTGGAGTCCGTGGACCATGTGTATATTGGGTGTGGGCATTTGCACTCCCTTTTTGATTTCCTCAAAAACCTTCTCCTCTGTTTTTGGTTGCACTTCAGTCCCACGCTCCTGATCTTCGGGCACCCGGTGCGGAGGAGGGAGGGCAGGTCTGAAGACCTCCTCGTGGGTCTGCTCCTGGGCCTGGCCAAACTGGCCATAAACAGGTCCAGGCAGCGGGCCGTGGAGGGGGTCGTGAGGGCCAACTGCCTGCCCCTCTTCCGCGGTTATGTTAGGGCCCGGGTGTCCTTGGAGAAAGAGCACGCGGTCTCCAACAACACCCTGGAGTTGTTCAGGGAGAGGCGGGCGCTGCAGGGAGTGGAGTACATTATTTCCCCCTCCAACTCTATTTTGATTTAGTCCCTGCCCTCCCCTTCACTGTTTGATCACACAGCATTGCCCTTTTTGATGTGAAGGGCACTGCTTGTCACTGGCCACTCGGGTACTTTCCTATCTTCCTGGTGGTGGAAATTGAATAAATTTGTACACCTTGTGTCTTTCACTGTGTCTCACAAGAAGAAGAAAAAAAACACAACGCATTCCCAACAGGCTAGACCTGACATGACTCCCTGATAACCTCCTGACGGACAGGCAGATCGAACATCCCCGACTCACTATAACTTGCATCCCAAACAACATACCTGCCCCATGGAGACACGACGAGTCAAAAGGCTAGTACGGACTATGGAAGAATAGCCTACCTCCAACTGCCAAATGGTAATTCCAGGTGTCACCACTAGAGGGAATGACAGGACATGAACATGGGAACCCAGAGGATTCAGTATTGCCCAGAGACCCAGGATTTACAACACACTGGTGAGTCTCTGCTAGGTGCCTATTTGACAAATGCACTCATTCACTAATGCGGGTGATGAAACACCTCCTGACAGCCACCCAAGGTGAGATACAACAGTTTCTGATGGTCCAAATTTACATACATCTCACAGGTCTTTCAGTTTAGCACTGCTGCCTCATAGCACCAGAGACCTGGGTTCAATTCCCACCTCAGGTGGCTGACTGTGTGGAGTTTGCACATCCTCCCCGTGTCTGCGTAGGTTTCCTCCAGGTGCTCTGGTTTCCTGCCACAGTCCAAAGATGTGCAGGTTAGGTGAATTGGCCATGCTAAATTACCCATAGTGTTAGGTGCAGGTGTAGGGGAATGGGTCTGGGTGGGTGCGCTTCAGTGTGGACTTGTTGGGCCGAAGGGCCTGTTTCCACACTGTAAGTAATCTAATCTAACTCTTATTCCTGTGCACGCTAATAGGCTTAACCAAGTTACAGCTCTTCAGTTTCCCTGACTTTTGTTCACAGTCTTCACTGGTCTTTAAATCATCAGTCGTGCTGACCGCCTCATCTTAGAGCTGCAGGCAGGGCGGCCTCACCTTCACCTTCACTTGTTTGAAAATATTGAAAACTATAACCACGTTGTAAATGCCTGGTGACACTGTAAATATTTGGTTCAGCTTCAGCGAATATTAGTTACCATAGTTTGTACAAAACAATCTTCGGTTTTTATTGTATTTGGCCATTTCTCCAATGGATAAAATATTCCTCAATTTGAGAATGTGTGATCAGCTTTCAAGTTTTCATTATGAAAACTCTCATTACTATTTTGTGGTTTTATAACGATTGTTTCAGTATGAATTCGTTTTGTATTTGTTATAAAAAATGTTTTATTTCTGTAGTTTTATAACCTTTGTTTCATTGTTCCACTTTCTCGTAATAAATTGTTTTTTGTATTTGCTTGATCTGAGTTAAGTGTGATTTCCTGATATACTATCTGTAGGAGATTTCCTGATATACTATCTGTAGGAGTCTAGTTGTTTAAGTATAATTAATCCAGCAATATATATATTGCATTGTATGAGCCTGAATGATAGTGTAGTCACTGCAGAGAGAATGGCCTTTGATTAATTGATCCAGCACCTTTCATGTTCAGGATCAAGAGGATGGACTGTGGCTGGATGGGCTGCTCAAAATGACTAAAGCATGCTGGGAAATTAAGACAAGCCTTGACCAAAGTGGCTGTGCTAATAACCAGAATCCAGACAGGCCGGAGCTACCAAAGACCAGTATGCAATCAACCTGGTAGCTGCAGACCCGACAGTACACACCCAAATTTGAGTTTGAGTAGAGTCCTCAGGGGATCGGCAACATCAAGGTGTGTACCATACACCGGGGCACATCACACTAACTTGGAGGCGGCTATGGGCACCCAATACCTCCAAGGACCACCTTGCCATTAACATGCCAACACCTAGTTGGGTCTGATTGAACCTGATCACCCATTGGTGAACAGTAAAGACCCTCCCCAAAGGGCACGAAGACTTTCAGGGATAAGAATCACTGCAATACCATGCTCAGAGACCAACCAAGAGGAGAAGGTACCCAAGATCCTTGGGAGAAGACAAGACGACATCACCATGTGGAAAATGGCCAACATCTAGTGTGGTGGTATATGACCATCGAGAGTCAAGTTAAAGCACAAGATGGATTGGTGATGTAAACGGTTAATTAATAGTGTATTTTGTTGTAATGGGATTAATTGTGTCAAATAAATCAGCATTATTATTATTATTGAGTCGACTCACAGGTCTTTTGCTCGATATAAGAGTTAAAACCAAGTGTGGCAGGAGCAACACTGGGGAAATGAATATCACTTATGTCTCGAAGAGTTCACAGGATCCGAGAGGCACTCTGTTTCAGTCAACAAACCTTGCACTAGAGTATAGACTACGATAGATAAACCACATGCTCGAGCAGATACAGTGATATGTAAACAGCACCCTTAGTGAGGACAGTGGTACACAAACCACCCCCTTATCAGGGACAGTGGTACACAAACCACCCCCTTATCAGGGACAGTGATATAAAAATCACCCCTTATCAGGGACAGTGATATATAAACCACCCCCTGATCGGGGACAGTGACATATAAACCACACCCTGATCGGGGACAGTGATAGAAAAACCACACCCTGATCGGGGACAGTGACATATAAACCACACCCTGATCGGGGACAGTGACATATAAACAACACACTGATCGGGGACAGTGATATATAAACCACCCCCTGATCGGGGACAGTGATATATAAACCACACCCTGATCAGGGACAGTGATATATAAACCACCCCCTGATCAGGGACAGTTATAACATAAACCCCATCTGAGGGGCTGAGAGAGATACAAACCACATCCCAGATTGAGAACAATGAAACATAAAGGACCCTCCGAGTACAAAAATATCTAATCCAGACACTGACCCGGGACAGTGAAATTTTAACTGCTCCACAGAGAAAGGATAGTGATACAGTAGATCACACTTTGAGCAGGGACAGCGACACATAATCATACACTGGGGGCAAACTGTTAGATATAAACCACATTCAAGAGCGAGAGCACTGATATATAAAGCAGACCAAGTAGGGTTGGTGGTATATGTATAAGCTGTATCCCAGCCTGGGACACCACAATGCAAACCACACGCCCGAGTACCAACACCGCGAGCACTGCTGGGCACCCGGTTTCTAACCTCACCTTGGTAGATGGTGGAATTTAAATTCAATTTCAATATAAAATACCCGGAATTGAAATTCTCCCGATAACTATGCAGATTGTCAGGAAAACTGGTGTGCTTCAGGGAAGGAAATCTGCCATCTCACCTGGTCTGGGTCTACATGTGATTCCAGACCTATAGTAATGTGACTGACACTGCCTTCCGAAATGACCGGGCAAGCCCCTCAAATGTATCAATCGCTACAAAGTCTTAACAAAGAAAGCAAACTGGTCAGAGCACCTGGCTTTGGCCTAGGCACCAGAAACGTCAATGAGAAAGAAAAATACAACAGAAAAGAAAAATACAACAGCCCTAATGTCCCTGCAAGGTCTACCTTATTAACAGCTGAGGGGCTAGAGGCTAAATTGAGAGAGCTCCCTCACAGACTAGTCAAGCAACAGCCTGACACAGTCACACTCTTGGAATCATACCTCACAATGTCCCAGACACCACCCCCAACATCACCATCCCTGGATAGGTCCTGTCCCATGGTCAGACCCAGCAGAGGTGGTGTACGGGCAGGAGGGAGTTGCCTGAGAATCCTCACCATTGACTCTGGATCACATGAGGTCTCGTGGTATCAGGTTAAACACGGGCAAAGAACCCTCCTGCTGATTACCAAGTACCATCCTCCCTCAGCTGATGAAGGTACTCTGGGTGAGGGATTTAAATGCCCATCACTAAGTATCTTGGCAGCAGGACATGTAGCACTGCAGGACAAATAGCAGAACGAATCCAACCTGTCCATCAGTCTACTCGAAATCATCAGTTAACATCATGGAAGGTCTGATCAACAGGGCTATTAAGCAGCTTTTGCTCAGCAACTGACACCCAGTTTGGGTTCTACCAGGACCACTCAGTTCCTGACTTCATCACAGCATTAGCTCAAAAGAGCTGTATTTAAAAGGTGAGGTGAGAGTAACAGCCCTTGACATTAATCCTGCATTTGACCAAGGGCAGCATCAAGGAAACTGACCAGAAATGTAGCTTAACTTGCCACATAAACCAGTCAGGAGTATGATGGATAGCTCCCCACTTGCCTGGGTAGGTGCAGCTCCGACACACTAAAAGGCTTGGACAAAGCAGCTTGCTTGATTAGCACCACCTCCATTCCTACCACCACCGACACTCAGTACCAGCAGTGGGTACTGTCGTCACGATGCACTGCAGATTTTCAAAGACCCTTGGACAGCACCATCTAAACCCACAACCACTTCCACTTAGAAGAACCAGGGCAGCCTGGGGAAACCATCCTCAGCAAGTCCCCCATCAAAGCCACTCACCATCTCCTGAGGGCATGGTGGGTCAACCAACAGCATGTGGTCTGTGACGGTTCAAGGTGGCAATTCACCACCTTCTCAAGGATAACCATAAAAATGCTGGCCAGCCAGTGACACCCGAGTGAGTAACAAGTAATAAATCACACCCTGAGGGACAGCGATATATAAACCGTACAATATCACAACCACATTCTGAGGGTCAGGGACAGTGGGACTTCAATCACATCCCAGGGCAGGAGATATATGAAACACAGCTCACAGGGAGAGTGCTATATAAACTGCACCTTGAGCTGACTGCGATAAACCACACCCTGGGACAGTGATATATAAACCGTACCTGGAGTGCGGATACATAAACCACACCTGAACAGGAGCAGTGCTATTTAAACCACACCCCTCAGTGGGGACAGTAATGTGTAGAGCACATCTGAGCAGCAAGTGATATATAAATCACACCTCAAGCATGGACAGTGACACATATGAACCAGGCCCAAGTGGGCAGTGAAATATAAACCACACCCCGAACACTGACAGGGATATATAAACTACCCCCTGATCAAGGACAGTGATATATAAACCACACCCTGATCAGGCACACCCCAAACAGGGACAGTGAGGTATAAACCGCACCCCAAACAGGGACAGTGGTGTACAAACATCACCCTGAGTGAGGACAGTGGTGTATAAACCACACCGAGTGAGCACAGTGGCATATAAACCACACCCTGAGCTGGGACAGTGGTGTATAAACCACACCCTGAGCGAGGACAGTGGTGTATAAGCCACACCCTGAGTGAGGACAGTGGTGTATAAGCCACACCCTGAGTGAGGACAGTGGTGTATAAACCACACCCTGAGCTGGGGCAATGGTGTATAAACCACACCCTGAGAGAGGACAGTCAATATATAAACCACACCCTCAGCTGGGGCGGTGATGTCTAAACCACACCCTGAGTGAGGACAGTGGTGTATAAACCACACCCTGAGTGAGGACAGTGGTGTATAAACCACACCCTGAGTGAGGACAGTGGTGTATAAACCACACCCTGAGTGAGGACAGTGGTGTATAAACCACACCCTGAGCTGGGACAGTGATATATAAATTGTGTCTCGGATGGCAGCCAGTCGAGGGTGGGCCGTGACTGTTGTGGAACAGAAACATGACACGAAATGAACTTGGTACACACCATGGACCCAGAGTCAGAACAAAGACATCGAGACCACTGTTTATAAAAAAAAGGTTTTTATTGATGTTATGTACAAATGTACAGCACAGATATGAATCTGTAAAGGTGGATTAGCTCACAGCACGTATGCAATCACTTTAGTACATGAATTAATTTGTCGCTCAAATCTTTAAAAAAAATGTTCGCTGCATACAGACCACTAAATCTATTGCTCATGCACCAAGCTGTTCACAGATCCAGTATCTCAGTCACACTGATTTACACTAATAAACAGTTCTTGTAGAAATGTAGAAAAATAGTTTACACAAACAGTAAAAAAAAAACCCTCAAAACATTAAGAACTTGAAGCCAGTTTTCTCCTCTTCAGTCTCTCTCTCCAGTCTTCTGGCAGTGCTTCAAAGTTAGCATTCTTCTCAGCCTGGCCACTACAGGAACAAACATACACACCACACGGTCACGGAGATGTCAAGGACCAGAGCCACGATACTGGGAGACATCAGAGATCAGGGACAGGGCAGGATCACTGGGTGATATCAGGGACAGAGCATGATCACTGCGTGATATCAGGGATCAGGGACAGGGCATGATCATTGGGAGATATCAGGAATCCGGGACAGAGCAGGATCACTGGGAGATAGCACGGATCAGGGTCAGAGCAGGATCACTGGGTGATATCAGGGATCAGCAACACAGCAGGATCACTGGATGATATAATGGATAAGGGACAGTGCAAGATCATTGGGAGACGTCACGCATTAGGGACAGAGCAGGATCACTGGGTGATATCAGGGATCAGGGACACTGACCACTGGGTGAGATCAGGGATAGGGCATGATCACTGGGAGATATCAGGGATGGAGCAGGATCACTGGGCGATATCAGGGATCAGGGACACGGCATGATCACTGGGTGATATCCGGGATCAGGTACAGGGCATGATCACTGGGAGATATCAGGGACAGAGCAGGATCATTGGATGATATCACGGATCAGGGACAGAGCAGGATCACTGGGTTATATCAGGGATCATGGGCACGGCATGATCACTGGGTGATATCAGGGACACGGCATGATCACTGGGTGATATCAGGGGTCAGGGACAGAGCAGGATCACTGGGCGATATCACGGATAAGGGACACTTTATGATCACTGGGTGATATCAGGGATCAGGTAGCGAGCATGATCATTGGCTGATATCACGGATCAGGGATAAGGCAGGATCACTGGGTGATATCAGGGATCAAGGACACAGCAGGATCACTGGGTGATATCACGGAGCAGGGACAGGGCATAATCACTGGGTGATATCAGGGATCAGGGACAGAGCATGATCATTGGGTGATATCACGGATCAGGGACCGAGCAGGATCACTGGGAGATATCACGGATCAGGGACAGAGCATGATCATTGGGTGATATCAGGGATCAGGGACAGAGCAAGATCACTCGGTGAGATTAGGGATCAGGGACACGGATTGATCACTGGGTGAGATCAGGGATCAGGGACAGGGCATAATCACTGGGTGATATCACGGAGCAGGGACAGAGGATGATCACTAGGCGATATCAGGGATCAGGGACAGAGCAGGATTACTGGGTTTTATCAGGGGTCAGGGACATGGCACGATCACTGGGTGACATCACGGATCAGGGACACGGGAGTATCACTGGGTATTATCAGGGATCAAGGGCACAGCATGCTCACTAGGTGATATCATGGATCAGGGACAGAGCTTGATCACTGGGTGATATCAGGGACAGAGCTTGATCACTGGGTGACATCAGGGGTCAGTGACACGGCACGATCACTGGGTGATATCACGGACGAGGGACAGAGCAAGATCACTGGGTGATATCAGGGACAGGGTATGATCACTGGGCGATATCACAGATTAGGGACAGAGCACGATCACGGGGTGATATCACGGATCAGGAACCGAGCAGGATCACTGGGAGATATCAAGATCGCTGGGTGATATCAGAGATCAGGGACAGAGCAGGATTACTAGGAGATTTAACGGATCAGGGACAGAGCAGGATCACTGGGTGATATCAGGGACAGAGCATGATCACTGGGTGATATCAGGGATCAGGGACATGGCAGGATCACTGGGTGATATCACGGATCAGGAACAGAACAGGATCACTGGGTGATATCACGGATCAGGGACATGGCATGATCACTGGGTGATATCACGGAGCAGGGACAGAGCATGATCACTGGGTGATATCAGGGATCAGGGACAGAGCAGGATCACTGGGAGATATCAGGGATCAGGGACAGAGCAGGATCACTGGGAGATATCACGGATCAGGGACAGAGGTTGATCTCTGGGTGATATCATGGATCAGGGACACAGCATGATCACTGGATGCTATCACGGATCAGGGACACAGCAGAATCATTGGGCGATATCCTAGATCAGGGACAGAGCAGGATTACTGGGTTATATCAGGGGTTATGGACAGAGCAGGATTACAGGGTTATATCAGGGGTCAGGGACACGGCACGATCACTGGATGACATTACAGATAGGGGACACAGCATGTTCACTGGGTGATATCAGGGATCAGGGACAGTGCAGGATCACTGGGTGATATCAGGGGTCAGGGACAGTGCAGGATCACTGGGTGATATCAGGGATCTGGGACACGGCAGGTTCACTGGATGATATAATGGATCAGGGACAGAGCAAGATCACTGGGAGACATCACACATTAGGGACAGAGCAGGATCATTGGGTGATATCAGGGATCAGGGACACGGCATGATCACTGGGTGATATCAGGGATCAGGGACAGAGCAGGATTACTGGGTTATATCAGGGGTCAGGGACACGGTATGACGACTGGGTGATATTACGGATCAGGGAGAGAGTATGATCACTGGGCGATATCACAGATCAAGGACAGAGCAGGATCACTGGGTGATATCATGGATCAGGATTACTGGGCGATATCAGAGATCAGGGACATGGCTTGATCATAGAGATATCAGGGATCAGGGACAGGGCATGATCATTGGGTGATATCATGGGTCATGGACAGAGCAGAATCACTGGGTGATATCCCAGATCAGGGACAGAGCATGATCTGTGTGTGATATCGCGGATCAGGGACACAGCATGATCATTGGGTGATATCCAGGATCAGATACAGAGCATGATCGCTGGATCATATCACGGATCAGGGACACAGCAGGATCACTGGGTAATATCAGGGGTCAGGGACACGGTACGATTGCTGGATCATATCACGGATCAGGGACAGAGCAGGATCTCAGGATGATATAAGGAACATGGCACGATCACTGGGAGATATCAGGGATCAGGGACAGGGCATGATCATTGGGTGATATCATGGGTCATGGACAGAGCATGATCACTGGGTGATATCAGGGATCAGGGACACTGATTGATCACTGGGTGAGATCAGGGATCAGGGACAGAGCAGGACCACTGGGTGATATGATGGATGAGGGACACGGCATGATCATTGGGTGATATCACGGATCTGGGACAGAGCAGAATCACTGGGAGATATCAGAGATCAGGGACAGTGCAGAATCACTGGGTGATATCACGGATCAGGATTACTGGGTGATATCAGGGGTCAGGGACACGGCACGATCACTGGGAGATATCAGGGACAGGGCATGATCATTGGGTGATATCATGGGTCATGGACAGAGCAGGATTACTTACTGGGTTATATCACGGAGGGGGGACACGGCATGATCACTGGGTGATGTCAGGGATCAGGGACAGAGCATGATCACTGGGTGATGTCAGGGATCAGGGACAGGGCATGATCACTGGGAGATACCATGGGTCATGGACAGAGCAGAATTACTGGGTGATATCAGGTGTCAGGGACAGAACAAGATCACTGGGAGTTATCATGGATGAGGGACAGAGCAAGATCACTGGGTGATATCAGGGATCAGGGACAGGGCATGATCACTGGGTGATCTCAGATCAGGGACACGGCATGATCTTTGGGTGATATCATGGATCAGGGACAGAGCAAGATCACTGGGTGATATCACAGATCAGGGACAGAGCAGGATCACTGGGTGATATCACGGAACAGAGACAAGGCATGATCATTGGGCGATATCAGAGATCAGGGACACAGCTTGATCACAGAGATATCAGGGATCAGGGACTTGGCATGATCACTGGGTGATATTACGGACCAGGGACGGAGGAGGATCACTGGGTGATATCAGGGATCGGGACAGGGCATGATCGCTGGGTGACATCACGGATCATGGACAGGGCAGCCTTGTTAACTTTTGTCTATCCAGTAGTCTATCCAATACTCTGCTGTATCCATTTTTGAACCCTTTCAGTAATTAGGTTCCCTCCTCTGTCATCATGGTGAGTTGCTACCTCTCTTTGGTGAAGGTAGATCCAAAGTACTTGTTTAACACCTCAGCCATGGTTCTGGCCCCCAGGCGTAAATTTCCTTTTTGTTCACAAATTGGCCGTAACGCACCTTTTTATTCCCACGCTTGCACTATTTATATGGTCAGAGAAGTCTTTATGTTGGCTGCTAGTCTATTATCAGAATTCCTCATTGTTTCTGTTTGATTTTTCACCTCCCCATGCCCCTTTAATACGTCTCTTAGTTCACACTGGTACTCTGTGACCCTGGCCTTCAGCCTACTTTCACTCTATCTTCTTTGTCACCCAGGCTCCTCTGGGTTTGTTTGCTCCATCTTTCCCATTTGAGTACATCTCATCGGTACTCAAGCTATCGCCTCACTGAAAGCAGCCCACTGTTTAATTACTGGTTTTCCTCCAACCTCTTGTTTAAGTCAATTCTGCTCAGCTCTGTTCTTGCCCACTGAAGTCCACTCTCTGCTAAATGATTAGCCTCACTCTAATTTTTAAAAATTGCCTTTGATGCCATACACTGCCTAACTCCTAAAGACTGAAGCTCTCTTTGTGACTAATTTGCTACTTCCAAAGAAAAGCACCTCGACACACTCTGATGCCTCTGGACTGTGAGTGTTCAGATACTAAGACAGCACTCTGTTGTACCACAGTCATTGTAGTCAACTGCAAAATGGTCAGCATTGACTCTGTGCCCATTTTCCCACCTGACTTTAGAATAATCCTACAACCTGTAAACACCACATTGACTGGCTGAGGGGTTTGGAGCTGAAAATGTATCGCTGGAAAAGCGCAGGTCAGGCAGCATCCAAGGAACAGGAAATTCGACGTTTCGGGCATAAGCCCTTTATGCCCGAAACGTCGAATTTCCTGTTCCTTGGATGTTGCCTGACCTGCTGCGCTTTTCCAGCAACACATTTTCAGCTCTGATCTCCAGCATCTGCAGACCTCACTTCCTCCCTGAGGGGTCTGGACCAAATTAGACTAGTTTTCAAACAACCCAGCTTTTCTCCCGAGCCTGGAGAAATTCTAGGAATTTCTTTTTTGTTTTAAACACATTTTTAAATATTAATCAGCTCAAACGACTGAGAAACTTCCATGCCAATTTGAATCCTTAAAACTTGTAAGTTCAACAAAAGTGGACCACATTGCATTATAAATGCCAAGTGATGGCTGCCTTCGGAATCCGGATTTCAGAAGCATTCTACTGCAGAGTAGCCAAACGGTATGAAATACAGACCAGAAAGCGGTGCTCAGACCACAACCTGGTTGGACATAATATTGCATGGGGAAGTAGCCCAAAGGGCTAAATGGCCAGTTCCTGTTACTCAGTTCTACATTCTCCCATGTAAGTTAGTTGAGGAGCTGAATGCTGAAAGGACACCCAGAGTGAATGCTACAGCCAGGAATTCAGTACGAGAGGGGAAGACCCAGACATTACTGGGGGAGTCACATCTAGCTCAAAGATGGGTCATTCTCAGCTTTGAACATGGGCCAGGAGGCTGTTAAAAGGTGTAGTCCTCCCTGCCACCCTCCAAAGGACTCTCCCCATGGCCTTCAGGTGGCGACGTAGCGCACAGCACTCACCTGAGAAGCTGCTGCTGCTTCCATTCCTCAATTCGCTTTTGAGCCAGAATCGCTCTCTGTTCATCCTCACTGGAGCTCGAGTGCTCATCATCATCTAACTCCCGCTGAATGCTCTGCCACTTCTTCACCAATGATGGCATCTTCATTTTGCTTTTCTTATTCTGAAAGAGGAAAGTTTAGGAGTGAGGAACCCTGAATACAGCTATACAATGGGGCCAACTCTGATCAAGGCTAGCTCAAGGTAGCAACTAGCAAGTTACTTCACTGATTTCTCCTCCCAGGTCATACTGAGGTCAATTGTATAATGTACTAATGCCCCAGCTTCATGTCAATGAGGCATGGGCCTTAAGATTGCTATGATCTGATGACGCAGTAAACAGGTAAGTAGAGGTCGAGGCATGATGGTCACCATTCCAGATTTAACTTTGGTTAATTTTACTTGCTCTGCCTATGACAGGGACATTTTATACAGTTGGGATGTTACATGATTCAGTGCAGTGACTTGGGTGGCATGGTGGCTCAGTGGTTACCACTGCTGCTGCCTCACAGCTCACGGTTGCCTCACCCTCAGGTGATTGTGTAAATTCCTCAATCCTCCCTGTGCCCGTGTGGGTTTGCTCCGGTTTCCTCCCACAGTCCAAAGATGTGCAGGTTAGCTGGATTGGCCATACTAAATTGTTCATGGTATCCAGGTTAGCAATGGGAAATGCAGGGTTACAAGGGTAGTAGTGTGATACTCTGCGGAGGGCTCGATGGGGTTGAATGGCCTGCTCCCACACTTTAGTGATTCTATGATTATGGGGATGCTGTTGCCGTCTGAGCATTTAAGCAGGTAGCTTTGGGGACTGAGGGGAAAACAGCTTAGATTACTTAGCGTGGAAACAGGCCCTTCGGCCCAACAAGTCCACACCGACCCGTCGAAGTGAAATCCACCCATACCCTTACATTTGCCCCTTACCTAACACTACGGGCAATTTAGCATGGCCAATTCACCTGACCTGCACGTCTTTGGACTGTGGGAGGAAACCAGAGCACCCGGAGGAAACCCACGCAGACACGGGGAGAACGTGCAAACTCCACACAGTCAGTCGCCTGAGTCGGGAATTGAACCCGCAGTGAGACAGCAGTGCTAACCACTGTGCCACCATGCCGCCCACGATGTAAATGAGCTTGATGTAAATGAACACTTCAGAAAACAACTCAAATGTACCAATTCCACAGAGGCAAATTGATCAACAAGAGTTTCAAACGTTATGAAGAGCAACAAGGAAAACAAGTTGCAATTGAATCAGTCATGTTCTTGCTGACTGACACAACAATTTCAAAGGGCTGAATCGTTTACTGATAAGATCTTCACTGAGTTGTGGACAGTGAGGTGTTAAAGTTACATCAGTCTCCTCAGGGTAGCCTGTGTATTTGGATGTAGGGAAGTGGATGGCAAAACTACACAAGGAAGGATCTGTAGCAGAAGCCAAAGGGCAGATGGCAGCAACACTGCTCAATATTAAGCTTGCATACTACATCAGCAACAACAAATCCTTTCAAGTCCTTCAACGGATAGGTGCTGACAGGGGTTCGGAGAGAATGAAACTGATGTTGGGAAAATCTATCTGCTCTCCACTAATTATCTGTGGCCCCCATTCATTGAACTGAGACAGACAAGCAGACCGGGAGCTGCACCTTGTCTTTCTTCACTTTTCTGTTCTTTTCCACTGCTTGAGTCACCGTGTTAGTTGGCAGCACTTCTGGCACCTTAGGGAGTGGTGGGTTTGCCTGGGCAACTGGTACTTGGCGTTGAGGAATATGATGCGGCGTCTGCACTGGTCTGGTCAGAATGGGCAATAGAGGGGGTGTTGGTGCAGGTACAGGCTGGTGCATTGGACGAATGGGTACCATTGTGGCCAGCATCTGGGGACCTGCAGTTCAACAAAAATGGAAAGCAGCAATCTGTCAGCATAATTATTAACTTTGCAATACTTTGATCCCCTAAAGTGGGATTAAATAAAGCTCCCGGCTGAATTACATCAACCACTGTGCTCAATGCCCTGACGCTGCGCACTCAGCACCTCTGCCCACTTGTCATTTACACAGACTGTGTCCCATGCAGCCACCCCCCTGTCATGCCCACTTACCATCTCTGCCACAGTGAAAATACTTACTAGAAACCACCGTGCAATGTGCCAGTCCCTAATAACAATCACAAACCAGCATGCAGCTGTTTTACCTGCAATCATGGCTGACTGAGTGTACAGGACAGGACTGCTCCCAATGGTGATGTTCCGAGGTACAGGTGCAGCTGTCAGCAGGGCCGCCTTCCTCTTGTTGCCTCTTGCAGCCTGGCATGAAGCTGGTAAGTTCATACTTGTGTTCGAAGCAGAGTTACTCTGAAAAGGATGATGATCAGTTCCATGTTTATTAGCATTGCTGAGACTTCACTTGTTCAACTTACAGGCACAATCTTAGCTGAGTGATAGCTGCTTGAAGGAGTCTACCAATAAAAAAAAAGTACCTAATATAGAAGATACAACACAGAATAGCACAGCATAGGAACAGGCCCTTTAGCCTACCAATTCTGTGCTGACCATGGGGCAGCATGGTGGCTCAGTGGTTAGCACTGCTGCCTCACAGTGCCAGAGACCAGGGTTCGATTCCAGCCTCGGGTAACTGTCTGTGTGGAGTTTGCACATTCCCCCCTGTGTCTGCGTGGGTTTTCTCCAGGTTCTCCCACAGTCCAAAGATGTGCAGGTTAGGTGAATTGGCCATGCTAAATTGACATAGTGTAAGGTGGATTAGTCAGGAGTATATGTAGGGCAGGGGAATGGGTCTGGGTAGGTTACTCTTCGGAGGGTCGCTTTGGATTTGAAGGGCCTGTTTCCATACTGTAGGGAATTTAATCAGGATGCTATTCTAAACTAACCCCATCTGCCTGCACATGGTCTGTATCCCTTTATTCTCTGCCTGCTCATGTGCCTGTCTGAATGCCCTTAAATGTTGCTATCAAATCTGCTTTTACCAACTCCCCTGATAGAGCGTTAGGTGCCTGGAACGCACTTTGGCAAAACATTTGCTCACACATCTCCATTAAACCTTCCTCCCCAAATACGCCACATGGAATGGAGTAACAGAACCTGTGAGGATAGTCTATGTCTGACTCTCAAATCCATTACAATGATTTTCTTTGGCCAGATAGAGCCCAGTTCAAGACAGCTAATGTTCCTTTGTCTGCAGAATAGCATGTAAGCTGTTCTGAGGTCGTGGGTTGCTCTGATGTAATCAAACAAAGCTCGAGGAGAATAAAGGAAACTGAGAAGAGGGGAGGCCCACTCAAGAACAAAGAAGGTGACTTTTGCATGGAGCCAACCACGGAGAGTCAAGTCCTTAATGAGTACTTTGCACCAGTATTCACCAAGGAGAACTCTGGGAATGTCAATATTAAAGTGGTGGTATTAAGTTTCTTGAAGAACATTAAGGTAGATTAGTTATAGAGCCCGACGGGATTTATCCCAGGCTACTGAAGGAGGCAAGGGAAGAGATTACTGGGGTCTTGACAGAGATCACTGGATCCTCTTTAGCCACAGGGAAGGTTACAGAAGACTGAAGAACAGCCAATGCTGTTCCTTCGTTCAAGACGGGCAACAGGGATAATCCAGGAAATTATAGGCCAGTGAGCCTTACATCAGCAGTCGGAAAATTAGAGGGATCTTGGTGTCCATGTACACAGATCTCTGAAAGTTGCCACCCAGGTAAATAGTGCTGTGAAGAAGGCATATGGCGTACCTGGCTTTATTGGTAGAGGAATTGAGTTCCGGAGTCCTGAGGTCATGTTGCAGTTGTATAAGACTCTGGTGCGGCCTCATCTGGAGTATTGTGTGCAGTTTTGGTTGCCATACTATAGGAAGGATGTGGAGGCATTGGAACGGACGCAGAGGAGGTTTACCAGGATGTTGCCTGGCATGGTAGGAAGATCGTATGAGGAAAGGCTGAGGCACTTGGGGCTGTTCTCATTGGAGAAAAGAAGGTTTAGGGGAGATTTGATAGAGGTGTACAAGATGATTAGGGGTTTAGATAGGGTCGACAGTGAGAACCTTTTTCCGCTAATGGAGTCAGCTGTTACTAGGGGACACAGCTTTAAATTAAGGGGTGGTAGGTATAGGACAGATGTTAGGGGTAGATTCTTTACTCAGCGGGTTGTGAGTTCATGGATGCCCTGCCAGTAGCAGTGGTGGACTCTCCCTCTTTATGGGCATTTAAGCGGGCATTGGATAAGCATATGGAGGTTATTGGGCTAGTGTAGGTTAGGTAGGCTTCGGTATGCGCAACATCGAGGGTCGAAGGGCCTGTACTGCGCTGTATTTTTCTACGTTCCATATTGGAGAAGATTATTAGGGATAGCATTTATTTGCATTTGGAGAAGAATGGACTTATTAGGGACAGTCAGTGTGGCTTTACACAGTGGAGGTCTTGCCTTACAAACATGATCGAGTTTTCTGAGGAAGTGACGAAGATGACTGATGAGGGCAGAGGATGCTGTCTCCATGGACTTTGGTAAAGCATTTGACAAGTCTCTTATAATAGGCTGATCCAGAAGATGAAGTCACATGGGATCCCTGGTGAGTTAGCAAGTTGGGCACAAAACTGGTTTGGTTATAAAAGACAGAGGGCAGTGTGGAGGGGTGCTTCTGCTGACTGGAGATATGTAATCAGCCGTGTTCTACAAGGATCAATGCTGGGACATCTGCTGTTTGTAATATATTACAATGACTTGAACAAAAATGGGGTTGTTCTGATTACCAAGTTTGCAGATGGTGGAGCTATGGATAATGACGAAGTTAGGATACAGAATGTTGGGCAGAGAAATGGCAGATGGATTTGGATCTAGATAACAGTGAAGTGGTGGATTTGGGAGGTCAAATGCAGAAGGAAAGTATACCGTAAATGGCATGAACCTTTGGAACATTCATTTAGTGAAACCTTGAGGTCGAAGACCGTAGCTCCTTGAAAGTGGCACCAATCGTTCATGAGGTGGTGAAGTCAGTGTATGGTATATTTTCCTTCCCCAGTTCAGGCGCTGAGTATAAAGTTGGAAAATCATATTGTAGCTGTTGCCTGGATAGCAGTATATTAGCTATATAGAGAGGTTGGACAAACTCTTATTTGTTTTTGCTGAAGCATTGGAGGCTGAGGGGTGGCCTGATAGAAGTATATAAAATTATGAGCGGCACTGAATAGAGTGGATAGTCAGAGTCTTTGCCCCAAGGAGGAAATGTCAAATACAAGGGGACATAGGTGAGAGGGGGAAACACTTAAAGGAGATGTGCAAGGAGTGTTTTTTCCACACAGCATGGTGCAGGTCGTTCTGCTATAAAGTAGACAGTTGCATTCCTCTGTAACCTCACGCTGTAGTAAATGAGCTGTGGAGAATCACTACAGAAAATCACGCTGTAGTAGATGCGTGATAGAAAAATCGCTCAGTAGAAAGTTCGTGTTATCCAATGTCCACAATTCGTCAGTCACGTTAATGCCAATTTGAAAAGCAGGATGATCTATAGGTGTCTGGAATGTGCTGCCCGGGAAGGGGCAAAAGCAGAGACAATAGTAGTGTTTAGGAGGTACTTACCTGAACAGGCAGGGAGTACAGGAAGACAGAACATGTGGTGGCAGATGGGATTAGTGCAGAAGGGTATCATTCTGTTTTAGCTATTAACCAATGCAGCCTTCAGAGGAAGAGGTACAATTTTTTTTTCAATAAACACTGCAATTCTACCTTCTTTACTGCTGGAGGTTGAACTACTGTCACTGGAATGATGTTAAGAAGGGATCTTTCCAAACAATCTTCTTCTGTTCCCGGTGCTGGTGGCTCCTTACTCTCCACTTCCATCTCCACTTCCTGTATATCCCCATCATCACTGGGAGGAGGCGGCGGTGGTGGTGGTGGTGGCGGTGGCGGTGGGGGAGGAGAGGAAGGTGGAGGTGGAGGCGGAGGAGGAAGATCCAATGGGAGAGGAGGAAGAGGAGGGAGAGGAGGTTGGGCACTGCTTTTTACAGCAGTGTTATTTGGCTGACAAACTGCAACCTGGCTGGCACATAGCTCTGTATGCATCGTACCTGAATGCAAGAGGAAACAGTTACACTGCAAAGAAGTAACTATAGGAAGAGCACAATTACTGTATGAGTCACTCCATCCTAGAATACCAGCAACCAACCGGGCTTGGCGTCCACAGACAGAATCATCCTAAATTCCAAATACACAACCCATGTTCCAACCTACACAACACGGCGTTTCCACACTTCCTCAAAAATCATCACTCCCTACGACACATTTCCAATTCAGAATTATAACATCTGGATTTCACTTGGAAGCAGTGGGGAAACTTTGCATGAAAATTGAAAAACTACTTTTAAAATGAGCTCCAGATCTCATCACACAGATGCTGTGTTATTCCATATCTACAAGGAATTGGACCACGGTACCACTGACATGGGCAAGTCCATTGCTTTACACAATATATATTTACACACACAAAAAAACAGTTCCGAAGCGGTTCTGGTACTTAGCTTTGTAGCTGCTCATGTACTGAAACATAAAGGCAGCGCGGTGGCTCAGTGGTTAGCACTGCTGCCTCACAGCACTAGCAACCTGGATTCGATTCCAACCTTGGGTGACTGTCCACGTGGAGTTTACACATTCGCTCAGTGTCTGTGTGGGTTTCCTCTGGGTGCTCCGGTTTCCTCCCACAATTCAAAGATGTGCAGGTCAGGTGAATTGGCCATGCTAAATTGCCCGTAGTGTTAGGTAAGGGGTGAATTGGCCATGATAAATTGCCGATAGAGTTCAGGAATGTGTGGGTTAGGTGTATTAGCCAGGGGTAAACATAGAATTGTAGGGGAATGGATCTGGGTGGGATGTTCTTCGGTGGGTCAGCATAGATTAGTTTGGGTTAAATGGCCTGTTTCCACCCTGCAGGGATTCTATGGTTCTGAAGGAATTCTATCATGCACAACCAATGATGTGGGTCGAGATGTTTTGAGACACACAATAAAAGGGCAGGGGAAAAAAAAGTAGAGAGCCAGTACAGATTAAAAAAAAAAGCATAACACTGCTGCAGTAAGGTACTTTGACAATAGTGGTCCCTGGGACTTGTTGCACACTATCTGGAGGGTGGCTACATGTATTTTCAGACTTTGTACAGCTCATTAACTATTCACAAAATCTTATTGCTAAAACACCGATTCACACAATGCAGAGATTGCTAAAAAGATATGTTTATGGGGTAGTGTGAAGTAACTTCTTGAACCACAGCAGCCTATTTGGTGCAGAGACACCCACAGTACCAACAGGGAGGGAATTCTCGGATTTTGATCCCAACAAGCGAGAAATGGTAATATACTTCCAAGTCAAAATGGTGGAAGTTGTGGATTTGAAGTGTGCTGTTGCAATAGCTTGGCGAGTTCTTACAATCCATCCTGTAGATGGTCCACACTGCTGCCAGTGTGTTGGTGGCAAAGCAAGGAAACATTGAAGGTGGTGAATGGGGTGCCAACCCAGCAGGTTACTTGGTCCTGGATGGCATCAAGCTTGAGTGTCATTGGAGCTGTACTTACGCTGGCAAGTGGGGAACATTCCATTACACTCTTGACTTGTGCCTTTTTGATGGTGGTTAGGCTTTGGGGAGTCAAGGACGTGAGTTATTCACTACAGGATTCTGATTGGCTCTGGTGGCTATATTAAATAACATGAGTAGTCCAGATCAGTCTCCTGTCAATGGTAACCCCCAGGATTATTGATAGTGGGGGATTCAGCGATGGTGAAGGCATTGAATGTCATGGGGAGATGGCTAGATTCTTTCCTATCTGCCACACAGTTATTGCCTGGCACATGATAAGCAAGTGACGTTCATGCTATACATCGGTCCAAGCCTGGATATTGCCCAGGCCTTGTTACATTAGACATGAGCTGTTTCAGTATCTAAGGAGGTACGGATTGTATACAACACTGTGCAACCATCAGTGAACATTCCACTTCTGAATTATAATGGAGAAAGCTCAGTGATGAAGCAGCTGAAGGTATTAGAGCTCAGGTCACTCTCCTGGGGAACTCGAACTCTTGCACTGAAGTGGCAGGGTCTTTAACTTTGAGCCAGAACATCCAAGTTCAAGCCTACTTGCTCCAGAGAATATCTATTAGGAAGACCTCTTGCAGCGATCTCCTACCGTTGAGAATACAGATATCCAGCAGGTTGATAGCAGCATCCTCGTTGCTTCCAGAGACCATGTAGGTCCAGAGATCTTCCATAAACCAGCATTTCAGTCACAGATCTAAACCTGACACTCAACAGAAGGACCCATTCTCTTGGAGGGAGGACTGAAGGTGGCATGGGCACAGAATTCACTGTGTCGGGGAACCTCAATGTCCATCACCAAGACTGCTTCCACTATTGCCCGAGCCCTAAAGGATAAGCTGCTACACAGTGGGCAGCTAGTGAAAGAACGAGAAAGATGGAAAACTCTACTTGACCTCATTCTCACCGAGGTACCCGTCATGGATGCACCTTTACTTGTGAATTCATGGATTGTGGGCATCACTGGATAGGCCAGGATTTATTGCCAATTCCTAACTACACCAGGAAGATTATAAGTCAACCACATTGCTGTGGGTCTCGAGTCACATGTAAGCCAGATCAGGTAAAGGACAGATTTTCTTACCTAAAGGATATTAGTGATAGGTTTTTAATGACAATTGACGATGACTTGGTCGCCATTAACATTTTATTCCAGACTTTTACATAATTCAAGTTTAACCATCTGCCATAGCGGGATTTGAACTCATGTCCCGAGAACATTAGCCTGAGTTTCTGGATTACTAGCCCAGTGAGTGACATGGTCTCTCAGCTGCCACCTCCCCTGTCCATTACTGTAATGGTAGGAGGGATCACCGCATGTGAAGGATGCCGCCCATCTCATTTCATGGCAGACTTAAAGCCAGGCCATCAACAGGACTGCATTCAACCACAACCCATAAACCTCAAGGCCGGGAATATCCCCAATCTATCATTACTGTCAAACCTGGTTCAATGCAAAATGCAGGAAAGTATACCAGGAACAAGACCAAATACCGCTAAAAAAGGAGGTTTCAACCTGGTTAATCTACAACACAGAACCATTTGCAAGGCAAACAGAGAGAGCTGAGCAATTCCACAGTCAACAGATGAGATCTACGCTCTGCAGTACTACCCCATGTTAAGTCATGAATGATGGTGAATTATTAGACAACCAACAGGAATAAAATTCTTCACAAGTGCCCAAGTAGATGATCCATCACTATTCACTTGCTGTGGTCACCAACATTACAGATGTCAGTCCTATGACAAGTCGACTCACTGCATGTGACATGAAGGAGCGGCTGAAGACAAAGGCCAATGGACCTGAGGGCATTCCAGCAAGACTGAAGACTGACATTCCAGACAAGCTGTGTCTCTAGTCAAGTTGTTTCAGCTACAACCTTGGCATCTAACCGGCAACCTGGAACATTGCTAGGTATGCTCTGGCCACAAACAGCAGGACAAAGCCAACCAAGCTCAAGGCAGAGATACAGATGACAGCAAAACCCCATACCTGTCGGATCACCTATTGAGGCAGTCATTTCTTTCACTGGAGCGTTGGGAGAGAACACGCTCTTGCCAGCATTCAGGCTCGAGGCACACTCAGCCGTTTCATCCTCCTCATCCACATCAGGGAACTCCCACTGTGACTGGCCCGTCTGCTCATTGAGATAGAAATAGCGCCGGTGCTCCCTACGGCGTGACAGAAAGGACACACTTAGTTTGGGGGCAGCTGCGGGCACACCCTGCCAGAGGTGGAAAAAAAAAGTTTTTTTTGTCATTAGGAGGTTTCAAACCTCTTGCTCCTAGCTGACTAGGAAAAGCAGAGGTTAATGAAAACCTCACTATTCAATTTTGGTTTGTATTTTAAATTAATATTTTGTGCCTTTTAAAAAATTTGGCCCAATTATCATTGTTTTTGGTGTGAGAAAATTGTTGCCTGATAACGGTGGCATTGAGCAGGGTGTCTGATGGGTAACTCAGACATCCGCATTAATCTAGAAGCAAACAAGGAAGGAATTGATGCAAAAAATATTCTTCAAGCTGAAAAATAAAACAGTAATTTTTATATATGTATTAAAACACATTTACATATTTAACTGATACAGGAAACTGTAGTAAGAGAAAAGAAAATAATTCTGACCTGAGCTTCCGGCAATAATCTTGGTCTTCTCTCGTAGCTGCTGCTGGAGGCACTGTCCCTCTTTCTCTTGTGCAGTCGGCTCAGGAATTCCATCTCAGAAATTTCCAGCAAAGCGCAGACATTTCTTGCATGCGCATTCTCTCTCCCGCCCCTTTCCCCTTTATTGTTAATCCCTTACTCAACACAATTATATGAGCAGTCTATCTGTTCAACTTCAACAATCAAACCTCAGCAAGAGAAATGGCCAAATTTTGAGGATTACATTTTAGGCTGGTCCAATGATTTTGGTTTTGCTTTTAGGATTTGTATACATGCGGGTTCATTACCAAATTAGCAGTGAGCTGGCAGTCTGCAACTACTGTTGCCACGTCGTCATGTGGAGATGGGGAGGGGAGGTCACAGTTCGGTTGTCACGTGTCAAAGGTGAAAGGTGAAAAAGTAGAAGAGTGCGTACCTGTCCCAATGGCAGGACCAGCCTTTTGGGGATGCATTAGATTCATAGTGTTTAATCTGTAAATCAGCTTCCTGCAGTTTACGTTTCAGGTATTGGCCATTCAATGCTCCTTCTCGCCAGTCTGATATTCGAGTCTGAAACCCAAGACAGACATAATGGAATCACAGAGATGGACAAAGCAGCTCTCTCTGAACATGTCAAACAGCAATTCAGACTCCGTGTGGAATGAACAGTCAAGTCTCAAACCTCAATCTGGAGCAGCAGGAAGTGGAAGTTGGAGATAGAGTGCCTGTTAATTCCCAGGAATTCCAGTTTACTGGAGAGTGTGTTTGCCAATTCAGCGATCTGAAACTAAGAAGAGCATGAGTCAGCATTAATGTTCGAATATTTGCAGCTACCCACCCACGACCATCTCATCACACAATAAGCCAGGCGACAATCAGGGCAGTTAAACTATAGGGCAGCTATACTGCCAGCACAGTCTGGACTTTGGCCTTCTCACCTTTAGTTCACCCCGGTCATCCTTCTCTTCTGGTGGTAGCTTTGGTGCAGCTACTTGCTTTTCTGCAGGTCCTTCAAGATCCATGTCACTCTCCTCAGGATCAACGCCCGGCTTTTCAGGAACTGCAGAGAGAAGTCAGATGGTGGGGAGTGGAATTGTGAAGCAGGAGCATAGACGAGGAGGCTTTAGAAATCATTCAATTCTCTGCTATATTAAAGTCACACACAACACTCAACCACTTTCTTTCAAACCAAGCCCTTCTTGCCTAAACCTATAACAATCAGCCAAGCTGTAACTGTCAAAACGACTGCTATATTGTGATTCCTGCTTAATTTTCTGCTGGTTTCAGGAGCAGAGTGAAATTAGTCCACTGTCTTGACTCATATCTAATGGGCAAAGTGGAAAAAGGTTTTAGTTAGTGCGAATCATTGTTTGATCGTTAGAGCCATAAAAATTGGTATGAAAGCATAATCTCTCATACTCATTTATACTTTTAAACGAAGCTTTCACAGGATACAGGGTGTTGCTGACCTATGCCAACATTTCTTGCAATTACCCAATTACACTCAAGGAGGATAGCTGAATCCAAGGTGCTATTAGGAAGGGGCTTACTCATTAATTGCCCCTTGCCCTGAGAGTATCTGATTGTGGCAAGCTCCTTCTAAATGGTCTGATATGAAGAAACTGTGATCATTTCACTTTGAATCAGGCCAAAAATGTTAAAGGCTGGATACGTTAAACAATACAGCACTGTTGTGGCACCTTTACAGAAATAACAGGACCAGGAGTTGCGAAGGTGACCATAAATGCTGCTGGACACAAACCTGAGCTGGTTTATGAATGTCTGTATTTGCCACAGCTTGCTAGCCCGGTATTGTCCCATCTAGAGGGCGTACACAGCGACAAATGAAAGCACACTATATTGCTAGGGCAGCAAGGTGGACAGTTGGTGGGGTTTATGAATGCGGCCTTGCAGTGCTAACCACATTTGGGAGCAAGAGGCCTAGCTTCGTAGCCTGATCGGGGCAGGACTCTTGGAAAGAAGTTTCTCCAACCACTTACCAGTTTCAGGACGGTGTGCTTCCTCTGGGGTGGTTTCATGCTCCAGGTTATCCGAAGTATGGCTGGCAGACTCGGGACTGAAGGTACGAACCAGTGCCTGCCACTTCCCTTTCCTGTGGACATGTTTGCTGTTCTCAGACACCTGCCCCTCCTGTGCTAATGTCTGGCTGCAATCAGAGCGAGGGCTAGAGCCAGTCAAACTGGCATCGCCCTCCTCCAGTGCACGCAACTCTGCCTGTAAGCACAGGGTACAAATTATGACCATTGATATAAAAAAGCAATTACAACAAAGTTATGCAAAGCAACATTTGCTATCACTAATTTTTGTGGAAGTTGTCCACGATGACCAGCTGCGAAACTGAAAGATCATCTTCAGTGTCACTTCTCACTCTGGTAGACTTTAGCATGCAGGCAAGCTCACTTTTATTCTGGGCAAAATTGGGACAAGATTGATTATCGATGTATTGAAATATGCTTCTGTACACTTGACCCTGCCAGATGTCCAGTCCCAGCAACCAGTCCATAATCTCATTGCAGATCAATTATTTCATTCCAAATTAAAACAAAGCGTAAACACTGGCTGATCCTCAGTGGCATCATTCACTGTATTGAGAGTAACACTTCAACCTCTAATGTTCTATTATGGTACACCATACACTACTCTGCTGTAAATCAGAGAACTTCTTCTTTACTAAGTGGTTTCAAATCAATACGCAATTGATTGAGGATTACAAATGGTAGTTTAATTTTGCCAAGCATAAACAATTCAATTTCTTTTTAAATTACGACAATTGGCATCAATTCAACAGAATCAAAGTTCACCTTTTTCCTCTCCAGTACCAATTCCAATTCCCGGGTATACTCCTCCTCCTCTTCTTTCTCCACAGCCTCCTCTTCCTCTGTGCTCTCCAGGCCAATGTTCAAACTTGGACGATCCTCTTGAGCTGCTTCTTGTGCAGGTACGACGCTGCTGTTCTTGTTACTGTCCTCCTCAGCACCTTCTTCCTCCTGGCAAATTATTTTCTTCCGCCACTTCTCCTCAGCCTTCTTCACCTCCTCAGGGATGAGTGGAGCCAACAGAGACGCAGCCACACCAGAACGTTCCTCCTTCTCGCTGGCCAGTGCAAACACGCTCTCGTTAACTTCCTTTGGAAGCAGAAAATCGCAGGTTGGTGACATGACACACAAAGGAACCAGAACGGCCGCAATTCAAAGTTACCTGGACATCAGTGGCCCCACCGAAATAAATGCAGGCTTCCGCACAAGATTTTATTTTTGTTGCCCCTTTGCCCTGCAGAAAAGCAACAGGTATCACCTTATTTCACCCCTACCTTCTTCTTCAGGTTTCTGCCATCTGGCTTTGTCACAGTTTGGTCATGGTGATAGACGCCTGTGTGCTGATAACTACTCTCCACCTCGCCAGCGGACAGGGTCATGGAGCTGAAAGACAACACATGGTAACGCGTGTTTCCTCACGGCACTGTTCAAACATTCTGTGGCAACACACCTTGCCTGAACTGGATGATCTTGCTAACCCCTTTTAAGAGCCACTGTCAAACCCATACTGCTGCACATCGTGAAAAGGCTGTTCATCCTCTACATATTATATAGGTAGTCCTGACATAATCCGATTCTGTGGTTTCAATGTGCAAGTTATCTCAGTTATTTAAAATGTTGGCTTGAACCCACTTGGAGTATATCAAGAATGGATTGGCCTTACAGAGATGGAGTACAGATTCACAGAATTAAACCATGATGAAGAGAATCTAATTCTGTGGGTGGGTTGCAGACTACGCTTGCAGTCTCATGAATACAGAGATCAAGGGCAATCCAATTGACAAGTTTAAAATGATGAAAGTGAAAGGATAAATTCTTTGCTTTGATCAAGGAACACCAGAATGAAGAGACAGAATCTTAAAATTGGAGGTGGGGTGGTGTGATGCTAAAAAGTCTTTCCCCCAGAGTTCCTTCTGCCTACACAAAAACAAACAAACTGGGCTCAATTGAAAATCAATTCAGAAAACAGAGCAAGTAAATGACCAACTAAGCTGCAACATCCTTAAGGGGCTGAACGGTTTACTCCCATTATGTTCGGAGTGGAAATGGTCAAAAACCTCATCTGTCAGAAGCCACACAGCTATAATAAAGAAGAAATTCAACCTTCCATAGCTTTGCTGTAAATAAATCCAACTGTATACCTAGTCAGCATATTGCTCCTAAATACAGGATGCGAAACTTAAAACTGGAGCTTTGTGACTGCAGACAGTGAGTAATCAAGGCACTGGGGTGGTGGCTCTTCCATTGAAGGTATAAGACAGGACTTCTCGAAGTGATGGCTGGAAACCCAAGTGGAGGCATGAGCTGTAAACTTGTGGGCCTGCGAAACCTGAAGCAGTCATGGCTGCCAGCTTGCATGGGTCAAGTTACACAGGCATGCTCCTACTCTAACCTCTCACTGGGGGGTGGGGGGGCAGCGTGACAATCTTCAAGCTAATTGAAAGGGTGCATTGAAGTGTTGTGACTCTCACTATCGAACCAAAACCTCTCTTGTTGATTGCCTTTGCAAACAAAAATTTTGTTTAATCTCACACTTTGCTCTTCGGGTTTATTTACCGACTGTAAATTAATTTAAATTTTGCTGACACCAATTTTCGTTTCTTTCACCCCCCCCCACCATCTTGAATACCTTCCTATAAACTTACAGACAAATTCTGTGATATCCCAAAAATCAACCCTAAAGCACCACCTTGGTGGTGAGCATACTGTCTTAACGGCTAGCCTTCAAAAACAACTGACTTGTAGTAAATACAAAGTAAATATTCCTCTCTGAAGGCAATGGCACAAATCTTAGGCAACGACTCCCAGAACTGCATAGATAAGGAGTGTTAGGCAAACGTGAGGACTGCAGATGCTGGAAAGCAGCGTCTAGATCAGAGTGGTGCTTGAAAAGCACAGCAGCACAGGCAGCATCTGAGGAGCAGGAAAATCAACATTTCGGGCAAAAGCCCTTCATCAGGAATGGAGGCAGGTAGCCTCCAGAGACAAATGTGGGGTGTGGGGGGGGGGGGGGGGGGGGGGGGGGTGCTGGAGTGAAGTGGATAGGTGGGAAGGGAGATTGGCAGGTTGGACAGGTCATGAGGACAGTGCTGAGCTAGAAGTTAGGAACTGGGGTAAGGGGGGGGGGGAATGAGGAAACCGGTGAAGTCTCCTGCTCCTCGGATGCTGTGCTTTTCCAGCATCACTTTAATCGAGATAAAGGAGTGTTGCCTTTCTACTTGTACCAATGACAACACCTGTTGCACCATCTTTTGAAGGAAACTGTGGACACATGTTTTTACTAGGCATTTTACTAAAAACGTCACTGCTCTCAGGTGCGACTCACTCTACTACAATTATGGCCCACAGATGCCCCCTGCTACTCACCCACCTCAGCACATCGTAAGTGAAAGGTAAAACTTAAAGCCACCCTAGTCCCACAGAACCATAGCGTTTCTCCCTCATGAGAAAGAAGGACAATGGTTGGTGGTTTAACTTGAGAGCCACCACATCTCAAGCAAAGAGGGTGGTTGAGAAAATGGGATCTTCATGGGAATTTAATCTGCATTGCAAATCAGCTGTTCCACCAATTGAGCAAACTGATCTCAAGAACAACATAAATATCAGCAGGCCATATAATCCTTAAAGCCTATTCCAGATTCAAGTTGATCATAATCTAGAAATAAAATCCACTTACTGCTCCAGCAAAATTCCATCAGCATCTAATCTTAATTGCAGCATGCTCATCAGATGAACAGTCAGAATTTTCAAAGCTTCACAAATGACCAAAGACATTTCTTGTGTGTTCAAAATGGCTGACCCCTCCAGAGAATAAAGGCCCACCTGATCATTCTTTCCAAATTTCAGGAGCCAACCTAGTGAATCTTTGTTCCCTCTCTAAGGCAAGTCTATCCTCCCTTTGATTAACAGACCAAAACTAGACACAGTACTCCTGGTCTGGTCCTAAATAATTGCAGCAAGGCTAACACTTTCTGTTAAAGACCAATAGCCCACTCGTAAATATTGGACAAATCTTTGCCAAGTCTGTAACCGCAATTCATGGACATGAATCCCCACTTTTCTCAGAATACCAACATTTATATACCCAGAGTGGATAAGTTCATATCTCCACATTATCTCCTCGTCTACCAGAAATCCCAACAACTTAACCAGTGTCTTTATGGCCCTGTCAGTAATAATTCTGCACCCAGTTTTATATCAACAAACTTATATATACAGTCTTTAATTTTGCCCTCTGCCCAAATGGAAACGTTTCATTATTTTATAGACCATCAGGTCACCCCTCAGCCTTCTCTTTGTTACCTCATGATCTAGATGATGTGTACTACTAGGAGGATTTTACACAGCACGATGAAATGTGAGCCCCTCCTTGCGACACTGTCTTGAGACCCTTCTCCATCCATTACTCTTGAACGGTGCATACATAGAATGGATAATCTTGGATTACCGTATAAAATTGGACATCATAACTTTTTCACACACTCTCCTTTGGGTCAACAGGGCATCAGGATCAGTGTTTAAAAGAAAATAGCAAAATCAGAACATTAGTGAGTGACTTACTTTTAATGGTGGTTGGAAAATATGAATGATAAATTGGAAATATAAACTCAGCTCATGTAATTACAGGATTTAAAAGCTCAGCTATGATGTACAAGGTGGAATTGTCTTGTAATGTCTTCACTCTGGAATTCTGATTGCCTTTATTAAAATATTAATCTCTCCAGCATATTAGCACTTAAGGTTTTACACATTGAAGAGGGACCTGATTATGCTCACACCAGTGCCAACTGTAATAGGCCACAATGAAACAACTCTCATCCTAAAGTCAACCAATGAGCCTGAATACCTCTCTTGACCATTTTCTACCTCTCGCTATTTAGTCACTTCCCTCACTGAAATTCAAGAGGAGGACGAGAAACAAGCCACTGTAGTGTTAAAGGAAATTATCCAACCCTTTAGGCTCAGTTGACTCCAGCAAAATAAAAGAAGTCGTAAATAACAGGTTGCATTGTAATACTTAACCTACAGCCTCCATGCAACCCGCAGAACGCTAATCGATTACCTTCTGCATCGTCTCAATAGTAAACGGGTACAGAGGGAGAGGCAAGATCACCACTTGCACTATACAGCGACGAGCCACTGGTCGTATCACAACCTACTCTTGTGCAAATCGGTTGCTGGGCCCCCTGGCGAGACAGCCCTTCACATTTCACACTGCTAGGAGCGGAGACATCGCACATGGTTTCTTTGGTTAGAATCAGTGTAATATCAGCACTATATTTCAAGTTGTGGTCCCTTCCCAGCTTCAATCCCTTACTCCTCTTGTTAAGTACTCACATGCTTGTCTGTCTTTGTTTCAATGCCCTCAATTTGGGCCATGTGTTTTGCTACTGCTGCATCTTCTCCATTACCGTGGTAAACTTTCTCTCATGGAAAAACACAAACGGATGTAAACAACTGTCAAATGTGCATTTCCAACCATTCCACATGACTAAAAACACTCTGGATTCCATGTGTCCAATCATGACATGGGATAAAACATCACAGAATTACAGGATTGGGTGGATGCAAAAGAATGCTCTTTCAGCTGAGCGTTAACTCGTAATCGCTGCAGTTTGCCCAATGCAGGGAGAAGTCAGTGCCATGGAGATGCCTCAAATCGTCCTACACAATACAGTGCACAACATGGCCATCACCCTTGGTCAACATCACCAATGTGGGTGTAGTTGTGGGGGAAGGAGATGCACTTTACACCAAGTGCCAATTTTAAAGCTTTTCTTTAATTTAAAAATAAGGTTAATGCAATTCTATACTGTATAACACAAAGCATCCAACAATTGAGATCATTCCATTTTGTGTTGACAAATAACATTACACAAGATACAGCACTGGAATGCTTCTTAGGTGGTGTGCTGCCAGAGTACATTGTAGTTAAGCACCTACCTGTGTTGGTAATGGAGCCCTTGGAGTTGAGCAGCCAGGTAGAGGGGCAGCTCCCATGTCACTTCATTAGTTTGAACATTCCAATAATAGTAGCAGCCAGTATTCTCATCCCACACCTCCTGCCAGTCACCCATATCCACATTAACTGTTCAGAGAGAGACAACAGCAGAGTCATTACAGCTACACATGAAGCATAAACACATCTACATGCAAGCATACAGTCCTCCAGGAGGGGGAGTGGTGTTGACTTAGGGGTAGCAAATTAGTTAGGAGACCTAGGGAACATACTCCAGTAAGTAGTATATAACTGATAATGTCTCCCAAACATCTGTAATGGAGTTTCAGATGTTTACTGAAATTATTAATGATTTGTATGAAGGAATAAAGAACACCAAATTAAGTGGCACAGTAAGCGTGTACACGGGAGCATAAAGTTGCAAACGGTCATTCATAGATTAAGTTTCTGGGTGAAACTTGCATGATGGCATTTTGTATTTAGGGGAGTTATTGGCCTAGTGATATTATCACTGGACTGTTAATCCAAAAGAACCAGGTAACATTCTGGAGACCCAGGTTTGAAATATGGTGAAGTTCGAATTTAAAAAAATAAATCTAAATTAATGAATCCATTGTCAATTGTCTGGAAAAAACCCACCTGGTTCACTAACATCCTTTAAGGAAGGAAAGTGCCGTCCTTATCTGATCAGGCCTACATGCAACTCCAGACCCACAGCAATGCAACTGACCCTTAACGGCCCTCTGGGCAATTAGGGCTGGGCAATAAATACTGGCCTAACCAATAACACCCGCGTCTCACAAATTAATTTAAAAAAATGGGAAATCATAGGATTCGTGTAAGATGTATTCTTCATGTAGTTTCCTAAATGTACCATAGGAACTACACAGTTGAGAGGTTTAAAGATCCAAATGTAAAAATACTAAAAACTAGTGGCTAGACACAAAGGTGAAGGTAAAAGGCTCCTGAAATGTTAGCCTTTAGTTCAAAGCAATTGGATTACAAAAGGTATGCCCCATTAAACACTACATGGAATATTGTATTCAATTTATAACGCATACACTAAGGTGGTTATATTGACCTTGGAGGGGTCCTATCCAGATTCACCAATGCTACTATAGACTGAAGTAGTTGAACTGAAGTCATTTAGTGCAGGTTTGCATTCCCTCATACATAGATTACTGAAAGGTGGTGCTAAACATATTTCAAGAATTTGATTAGGGTAGTCAGAACAAAATCTCTCCCTCTCTTAACAGTAGGGAGCACTTTTCTACATTTGCACACAATACCAACCTGGCTGGTAGAATGCAGAAATCCTTCAGTGTGATTTAGGCAAGGTGAGTGAGAGGGTAAATGCATGGCAGATGATGAACATTGTGGATAAATGTGAGGCTATCCACATTAGGCAGCAAAATCAGGGAAGTGATCTGAATGACAGAAGTTTGGGGAAGGAGGAGGTGCAATACTATGGGCTTGTACACCAGTTGCTGAAAGCAAACATGCAGGAGCAGCAGGCAGTGAAGAAAGCAAATGGTATTGGCAATCATAGCAAGAGCATTTGAGTATGGAGGAAGAAGGTCTTCTTGCAATTGTACAGGACTTTGGTGAGTCAACGCCTGGACCATTGTGTGGAGCTTTGACATTCTTACCTGAGGATGTCATTCTGATTATAGACAGAGTATAATGAATGTTTATCATACTGATTCCTAGGAAAGCAAGACTGATGTATGAAGAGAGATTGGTTTGGTTAGAACTAACGGTGTCTTCAATTGATGAATGTCTGACTTACGAACACTCATACTTACAAAGAAATCCTATACAGGAGTTTAATTTCAAAAGTCTGACATACGAACATTTCCTGTACTTATAAGCAGCGTCTTGCATTTTATTCCAAATTGTGCACAAATCAACTTGCGAACGGACTCAAAACCGTATCTCGTTAGCAATCTGGAGACTGCTTGTATATTCACTGGAGTTTAGAAGCATGGGCGAGGGGGATCTAATTGAAATTCATAAAATTCTCACAAAACTTGACAGGGTAAATGCAGGAAGGATGTGACTGATGACTCTGGGAGTCCTGAACAGGGCTCACAGTCTAAGGGATACAGGGTAGGCCATTCAGGACCAAGGGAATCCTTTCACCCAGAGAGTAGTGAACTTGTGGAATTCTCTGCCACAAAAAATTGTTGACGCCAAAATATTGAATGTTTTCATAAAGTTAATGGATATAGTTCTTAGAGTTAAAGGAATCAAAGGGTATGAGGTGAAAACAGGAGCAGAGTATTGAGCTGGATGATAAGCTTTAATCATATTGAATGGCAACACAGACTGAAGGGCCAAATGGCTTAATCCTGCTCCTTCTATGTTTCATAAGGCGTGTAAATCAGTAATTCTCCAAAACCTTTGGAGAATTTGGGATGTTGGGGCCGCACAGTAATTTGAAAATTTCAAGTTGGAAATTGCCAGATGTTTATTACTTTCATGATCATTCAGGCTAGATTTCTATACCTAATGGAAGGGGGAAAAAAAGTGATGGATGTATTAATTAGAAGTTAATTGGGTCTGAACTGTATATATGAATATGGAAAGCTTGTAACCAGTGGCGGGGAGTGAGATTTATGGATTGTTGCCAAGTGAAATGAAGCCCTCTGATGTGGTCTTGAATCCTATTTAAATAGTTATCCTTTGGCATACTGAGGTATGTTTTAGGGTATGATTGCACGCCCCTATTTTCTGAAAATGAACCTTATTAAAATTGGGAAGAATGCAATTAAATTGGGGATCTAGGTTACTTCTTTACTAAAGAGGTAAATAGCCTGAGTACTCTTGTCACCACACAGAGGTAAGATGCAAGGTGTTGGAGAATTGATCATGGATGAAGATTTAGACAGCTGGTTAACTTCCATACTTAAAAAGCTGATTTACTTAGGGAAGGGCTTTTGCCCGAAACATCAAATTCGCTGATTCTCGGATGCTGCCTGAACTGCTGTGCTCTTCCAGCACCACCAATTCAGCATCTGCAGTCATTGTTTTTATCTAAAGATGCATAGTCAGATTTAGACAAATTTAGAAAGACTGAGGCTAGTAGTACCAATGGGTACATAACAGAATTCAGGAAGCGGGATGCAAGAGTACAAAAAATTTATTTGGAAATTCCAAATTTAAGTTCTTGGACTGTGCCAAAGTGTCAAGTATGGACAGATCTCTTGTTTTGACTGGAGTTAAATGTGAGGATAAATATACGCTGCTAGAATGTATGTTAGAAGTGCAAAAAATTCCTGGGCAAGTATTCCTTCCCAGCAGCATTCATGGCACAAAGGGGTCTATTGGTGATACAACACAAGTGGAGGACACAACATTAACAAATTGGTGAGACCATCTAGGTATAGATCGTAATTGAGAGTCATAGTTCTCTTTTTGTACTATTAGAAACGAGAACAGCGATATTATAGAAAATTTTGAGAGGTGAACAATATTTGGGATTTACAACAAGCAAATGAACAGTAGAAGCAGTCAAATTCAAAGTACGACCATATCATGAACTACCCCTAACTTTGTTATAAAGTATTCAAAACCAAATATGAAACAAAGGATTCAGAGGAAGAAATCGGAGATCCAGATCAAAGAGAGGGCGTTGTATTGGTCACAAGAAGCTTCAGATCATTGATCAACGTGTTGGCTGCAGTTTTGCAATTGTGCAGCATTGAACAGCAGGTGCATACCTACCATATGGACAACATGCTACTAAGACACTTAGTAAAAGGGATCAGGACAAAGTTGAAGAATTTGAGATTTCCACCAGTTTCAAATTTGCGACTGCTCACAAAATGTTTGAAAAGATGCCTATTCCTTGTAAAATAGCCAGAATTAATCATTTAATTAGCACGGATGAAGTGTTCAGTGAAATATTCTTGTTATTAAAGTAGATTATCAATGGAGAAAAGAGATGCAACAGGATATGGAAGACGATAAAGCTCTTGTATTTGGAAATATCCACAATCAGGACCCTACTGTATTCCTTTGACAGAAAATAACCGCTCCAACCGGGAAATTAAACAAGTGTTATGAACATTGGGACTTAGGAAACAAAAGGTAACTAGATTAGAATTGTATATGCATTTTTGCACATGCTTTCTCAAAGATTAAAACATTTAGCAAAGAGTGCAGGAATAAGAGATGTGGAAGGCAATCAAGTTCTTAAAGATAAGCAATAACTGCAGCATTTACAAACATTGAAAGACGCCATAACCGTCTAACACAAATCTAACCTTAGCGAGAAATTTCAATGAGATAGTGACCATAGATTTAAGAAAATAAATCATTTCACGTCACAGATTTGGTAATCGGATTTTGTCAGTCAACAATAGCCTATAGTAAACACAAAGTACTGTATCAAAGTACAAGATATAGATATTATGGATATCATGAACTACCCCTAACTTTGTTATAAAGTATTCAAAATCAAATACGAAACAAAGGATTCAGAGGAAGAAATCGGAGATCCAGATCAAAGAGATCTGGATTCAGGTGTGCGTAGAATTCGCTAATGAACAATTCAGATGAGTGTGTGAATAAAGACATAATAGTTATGAATCTGACAGCAAAAAGCTCTAGTAGCAATGGAGTATGTGAAAGAAACCATGTTAAGAATTTGTTGCAGATGGCAGGAAGATGTACCTCATATCAGTTTGATTTTGACAGGAATTCTAAAAGTCCATCAGTTATAAGTGATCAGCCAACAACTTGGAAATGGAGCTACAATGAGTTCTATGTTTTCCAGAGCATTTGAATGCACTGTGGATAGGCAGAAAGCCCATAAATAAGAGAAAGAATGGAGGGCAAAGAGAAGAACTCCCAAAATATGTATAGGAATGATTTGGAGATGCTGGTGTTGGACTGGGGTGTACAAAGTTAAAAAAAATCACACAACACCAGGTTATAGTCCAACAGGTTTAATTGGAAGCACTAGCTTTCGAAGCGACGCTCCTTCATCACATGGTTATGGAGTACACAATTGTAAGACACAGAATTTATATCAAAAGTTGCTCTAAATCTTTGCTATAAATTCTGCCCCTTACAATTGTGTACTCCACAACCACCTGATGAAGGAGCAATGCTCCAAAAGCTAGTGAGCTTCCAATTAAACCTGTTGGACTATAACCTGGTGTTGTGTGATTTTTAACTTTATGTATAGGAAAGTTTTCTTTACCAGTAACATCCATGCCACTCAAGTGCCAGGCAATGACTGTCTTCAACAAGAGGAAGCTGACCACTGCCCTAACCATCAGCTAGCATTACCACCACTGAATCCCTGCTACCAAGCAGCTGGGGGGGGTAACTACTGACCAGAAACTGAACTGGACCAGTTTCCCGATTTATGAATGCTCAGAGTTACAAATGCAAATCCCATACAAGGTTAATTTTAAAGATGTGGCACATTAACATTCCCCGTACTTACAAACAGCTGCTTTATATTGGCCTGCATTTTGTCCCAACTTGCTAACTGACTCCAGAATGGAACCCGTTGTCAACCTGGGCACTGCCTGTCCATTGTCTGGCTACAAGAGCAGGTCAGAGGCTGAGAACCATGCACTCTCTGCCTGACTCCTCAAAGCCTGCCCACTACTTATAAAGCACAAGGCAGGAATGTGATGGAATATTCTCAACTTGCCATTTTCATCAACAGCCAAGAAACCTGACACTATTCAGGATTGAACACCCCTTTGATTAGCATCCCGTCCACCGCCTTCAATATGCACTTCTTTCAGTACCAATGCAGCAGTGTGTAACATCTATAAGAAGCAATACAGTAAGGCTCCTCATATAGCACTTGCCAAATCCAAAATCTTTATTTAATAGTATCAGCTTTTGTATAAATAGACCTCCAAAAAGATATTTAATAATATACCACAGCACAGATTTATTTGGAAAATTCGAAGCTCATTGGATTAAAGTCATGGCAGTACGGTGGGTAAGGAATTAGCTGAGGGATGGGAGGTTGAGCATAGTGGTGAAAGACATTCTTCTGACCAGACAGGTTCCATGGAGCTCCATTTTTGGACTATTATTTTCTTAGTAAAGGGGCTAGCAGCTAGACAAAGGCAGCACAATTGTCAAATTTGCAAATGATTATCAAATTTGGAGTATTAAATCGAGAGATAGAACAGACTATGGTACTGGATACAAAAACAAAGTGAGCATGCTAACCACCTCCCCCCTTTAGGTACATTATTAAGTGTAGAGTTTGGTAAAGTTGGGATGCTCCCCAATGTTGAGGCAAATAGGGGGACACTGTTTTCTTTCAAATAAAAAGACCAGCACCCAGCGGTTCAGAGATTTAAAATAATTGAGAAGGGCAACAAGGAAAAATTCATCACCTAGTTTTTCAGATCACAACATAGTGCCTATAAATAAAGGTGGAATCAGATTCTAGAGCAATGTTCAGAAGGCAGCTAGAAATATACATAATAAGGTCTAATTTGCAGGTTCACAGGGGAGAGGAATGGGATGAAATTGGAAATTTCAAGAAGGTGGAACAGGCTTGATAAGCTGACTGGTCTCCTATGCTCAGAAAAGTCAATGATGAACAGTTACAGTCATTGAGCACCATATATAATATTAATCAATCACAGACCTCCAATGTACTGGACATGTACCAATTACATACCTCCAGCAAGTGAGTACTGTGTATCGTAGTGCCAATCAGTTCCCACGTGACTGCCTTCCACTGTTGCATTCACTTCACTGCTTTTATGGTTGTTTGCAGCTTTCTGAGCAGTGGGTTCTGGTCGTGGTGGTGTGGGTGCTGGCAGTGGCGTCTCAGTGGGAGTAGCCACTGATTCAGAGACAGGCATGGGTGCTGTAATTGCATCAATCTCCTGCATTTACAGAAATACAAACATGACACTTGAACAAGCATTGATTCAGCCCACACTCAACCCAATGATGCCTTTCGGACTCAAAGAGTTCAATAAGAAACAGGAGGAGTAGACCATTTGGCCCTTTGAGCATGGTGTGCCCTTCAATAAGATCACAGTTGAACTGATCATGACCTCAACTCTCATTCCCATGCACCCTCATAACCTTAGACTCTCGGTAGATCAACAATCTAACTTAGGATTGAACACACTTAATGTTCTGGCCTCCAGTGTTCTCTGGGGAAGAGAATTCCAAACTCAGATGACCCTCCACGTTTCTCCTAACGTCCTAGTCTTAAGCAAGGAAAACAGGGCACCTATCTAAATTCCCCCACAAGGGAAAATATCCAATCAGCATCCACCCAGTCAGTCAATCTTCCAAAACCCATTTCTGATTGGCATCCAAAAACCAGGCCACATTTTCCCATGCATAGAATCCTTATACCCTTGATCCAGGATCTGCATTACAAGAAGGATTATACATACACACGGAAAAGATTGCATTATGCATGGAATGGCAGAGCAGATTGATGGGCTGAATGGCCTACTTCTGCCTCTATGTCTTATGGCCAAGTTGTAACTGGATTCAGTCAGCCACATATTTAGTTCTAGTCTTGAAAGCTGAGGATTTAAACTCCCCACTCTTAATGGATGGTCCTGAGGATTGAGATATGCTGCACTAAACAGGGAACATACAGGTAACAATCAAAAAATCAACCCTATAACATCAAAGAACAGGTATAACTAGTTGCCTATGTCTTTACTTTCTGTGGGACAATGATAGTGGAAGTTGATTGCCACTTTCGCCTGTAGACCATCTGCAATGCAATCGGATATGAAACATAGTGAGGTGCTTGAAAGAAGCAGTGAGGCATTTGTTGATCAGGATTGGAAATACTACATCAGACCCTGATTGAAGAAAATAATAAGTCACTTGCCTTTAGATGATGAGCTTGCCCTTTGAATTTCCTGGCTAGAAGCCATCCCAGTTGACGCAGTGTTGGTGAACCCAGATATCCATGGTGACAGGAGTGGGAAGGATCAGCGTGGCAACCACACCCCCTTTTTCATTAGTAAATGGTACATTCCATGATTTAAGGGCCTTATCACCATTCTGAAAGCAACTGAAGGGGTGGTGCCTTGCCTGCCAGGTAAATGGCTCAACTCCAATCTATGCTACTACAACAGCTATCTTATCATAAAACTGCAAATATATCAACAATTTAGCATAACAGCCTTGTTCCACAGGACAAAGTACAAGTGAAAACAAATGCACAGGTGAAAGAGTGTTTTTCACTTTATGATAGACAAAGTGCTATGTAAAGAGGTAGGGTGGAGTCTCTGTTACGCCAAGCCTGTGGGAGAAGCTGGGTCATCATTTTTTTTCCCCACTACCTGAGGACCTCTATAGGCTACAAACACTAATTTGTGGCGATCAATTCTTGTAACCACTTCCATGAAATGCATTTACCACCAGGATACGCTTGACACTCTCAAATATTATAAGAATGAAATTGAACAGCCACTTCTCCGACCACTACACTGTAGATGAGTGGCAAAGGGCAAACACACACTGCACATTCAGGATAGGTCAGCAAAACAGAGGCTCCATCATTCTTTTCCATGGGCTTGTGGCATGTGGATGTCACTAGCTGGGCCAGTATTTACTGTTCATCCTTAATTGCCATGAAGAAGATGGTGGTGAGCTACCTCCTTGAAGTGCTAAGGTCCTGTGGTATAAGACCACCCATGGTGCTAAAGTTCCAGGATGTTGAACTGTACCATATATTATACATGTCAGGATGGTGAAAGCTTGGAGGAGAACTCAAAGGTGGTACTGCTCTTGTCCTGCTTGATGATTGTCATCAAGGGTTTGGAAAGTGCTGTCTAAAGAGCCCCAAGTGATGTAATGCAACAAATCTTGTAGATGGTATGCACTGCTGTTACTGCACATTGGTGGTGGACGGAATGAATATTTGTTGATGCAGTACTAATAAGGTAGGCTATTTTGTCCTGAATGGTGTCAAGCATTCCTGACCATGCCTTGTCGATGATGGACAGGCTTTGGGGAAGTCAGGAGATGAGTTACTGACACATAACACCTACAACTTCTAATTGATCCTAGAGACATGTCAAAACATATAATAGGCTCAACATGCAGATTCATTGAAACTGCTCTTTGTCAAGACTAGTCACCTTGATTGCTGAAGTACCAGAATGAGTTTTACTAGTTCAAAAAAAGAGACAGTGAATGTTGGCAATTTGAACTAAAGGGAAAAACTGAAATTGACAGTGAATGAAATTCCATCTTGACATGTGGAAACATGGGGTGGCTGATCAAGGACTGTAGATAAATGTAATAATTTGCTTTATCTGCCCAGAGCTATATCCCTTCCTCTAGCATGCACCAACTCTCAGAATTAGAACCATAGGCACTTGTTCACCTTCTCTGTCACAAGTGCAAATCTACCAGGCAGAGGTTTAGAGCACAGATAGATTTGTTAAGGGCCAACTGTTACAAAGCAAAATGATCAATCCCTGTGATGTTTATGAATTCACATGCATTCGACCATGGACAAGGGCTTACAACAGTGACTCATTATCTATACAATATTTCCTGGTAATAAACTTCCAACAACTAAAACCAAAACATAAAGGCTATAAGGAACTGGAAGTCATTCTCCAATTTGTGGGAGTTGGGAGCCATGGAGATGGCAGGCTGGTTGAGGTGGAAGAGCAGTGCAGCAAGTAGGTAGGGTGGAAACAAAGAGGAGGAGGGAGAAACAGTTTAGGGGGAGGAATGGAGAGAGATATATGTGGCAAAAACTCGTTCTTGCATGGGCTTTAAAAGTATCAGTTACTTTTTAAGAAGCACCTTAAAGAATGAAAACAAAAGTTGTGAAAATGTTTCGGGAGAAATTTCGGAGCTTAAGGTACCAGCTGAAAGAATAGTCATCAAGGGTGGAGTGATTTGAGATACTGAGGACAGAATTAGATGAGTACAGATTTTTCAGAAGCTTGTTAGACTGGACTAGGTCTCAAAGACAGATGAGATAGCGGAAGAATTTGAGGAAAAAAAGTAAAGATTTTAAAAACAAGGCACTGCTTAACCAGGACCCAAAGTAGATCGGCGAACATGAGGTGGTGCATGAATAGAACATGACAATTTAGGATATCAAAGTTAAAAATCACACAACACCAGGTTATAGTCTAACAGGTTTATTTGGAAGCACTAGCTTTCAGAGCACTGCTCCTTCATCAGGTGGTTGTGGAGAATAAGATTGTAAGACACAGAATTTATAACCTGCTTAACAGCCGGCTTAAAGTGAACAGGATCTCCAAGCAGATCGCACATATCGAAACAGACATCAAGTTCCTACAGAAATGCAGGCAAGCAGGAAAGGCTATAAATTCTGTGTCTTACAATCTTATGCGCCACAACAACCTGATGAAGGAGCGGCGCTCCAAAAGCTAGTGCTTCCAATTAAACCTGCTGGACTATAACCTGGTGTTGTGTGATTTTTAACTTTGTACATCCCAGTCCAACACCGGCATCTCCGAATTAGGATATCAAAAGCAGAATCTGAATGTTGCTGCAATAGAAACCGTGCAGCCAGCTTGGAGTGAGTTGGAATAATTGGGTAACTATGGGTAACAAGGCAAATGAGGGTTTCAGCAGTGGGAAAGCAAAGAAAAAGTTAGAATTAGCTTACAGAAGTGGGAAAAAGTGGTCTTAGTAATAGGTCTCTGATTGGTTGAAGTATGACGTCAAGTTTGCAAACAATTTGGATGTTGGGCAAATGTTCCCATGGTTTAACAGCAGGAAGTAGTGGGGAAAATCAAAGCTGGGGTTGCTAACATACATATGCAAGTTTATGTGCTTTCAGATGACATTGATAGCATGAATATATCAATGAGAAATAGGAAGGCGGCGAAGTTGGATCCTCAGGGAGAACCAGAGAACTATACAACAGAAACAGAACTCACTTTACAGACCTGATCAATAAAAATGGAATGAGAACCAAGTATGTGCAGTCCTTCCTAGCTAAAACAGGAGATGTGTACTGGAGCAGGATAAAATTTGGGCGGCACGGTGGCACAGTGGTTAGCACTGCTGCCTCACAGCGCCGGAGACCCGGGTTCAATTCCTGACTCGGGCAGCTGACTGTGTTCTCCCAGTGTCTGCGTGGGTTTCCTCTGGGTGCTCCGGTTTCCTCCCACAGTCCAAAGAT